>NW_027222127.1:0-34536 GCF_041296265.1 Equus caballus
AGCCGAGCCCGGCGGAGTCCGGCCGCGCTGTGCTGCTCTCTCCCGGGCCGGGCTCGTCCGTTCCCCCGGCGTCCGTGGACGGCGCTCCGCGTCCCCCGCTGGGGCACAGCAGCCCGGGCCGTGCACAGCCACGGCCGCTAGCCTGAGGAGGCCGTCCTTCAGCTCCCGCTCTTCCTGCTCGCCGGACACGGACGACCAGGGCGCCTGCGAAGAGGATTCCATCTGAGAGAGGTACCTGGGGGGCGTGGGCCTGGGGGCTGGTGGGAGGCGAGCGCGTCCCTGAGGAATAGGCTTGTGCGCCGAGAGGTGCCCGTCAGGTCGCGGGACAGCTGTGCGGCGCGGGGAGCGAGGGGGTCTCTTCGTGCGCTTGAGGCGTTCGTGGAACGGGCGGTGTGTGCCGGGCACCTGCCCAGGGGCCAGCCTGGGCATGCGGTGCCCGGGAGTCGGGCGCTGAAGCGCCAGCCGTGGTCTTGGCTTCTTGGAAGGACAGACGCGAAGTCGATAAGGACACTGGTCTCGAGGGCGTTCTGAGGAGTGCGGGTCTCCCTCTTTTCGAGGCTACGTTCCGTTGGGGTTTTCACGAAGCCTGTTGTGGGCCTGAAGCTCAGGCCGGTTCAGGGGCAGTGGCCTGTCGAGGGCCACGTAAGATTTGTGTGCAGAGCCAGTGCTTTCCAAAGCCCTTGACTGTGCAGAAGTCTACCTGTTAGGGGTGCAGTGGGGGCTGTCCGGGGAGCGTTGTGAGCAGAGGTATGTGCCCCACACTTGAAAGCATGGAAGAGAAAGCGTGAGGCTGGAGGGTGCTCCGTTCGTTCCCTCCTTGCACAGAAAGTCTGGAGAGTTGACTTTGGGACAAGTCCTTCCTTTCCTCTGGTCGGTGCGTGTTCAGTGGTCTGGACACTTGGTGAGCAAGACTGACAGGCTGTTTGACGTACTGGCCCTCACAGCCTGGTTGGAAAGGACAGACAGGCAGCCACCAATTACCTAGGAGATACGTAAAAGCAATTTTGTGTTGAGTGTTGAGAAAGACGGCATTTCCTGTTAGACTTGGTGACTTAGGCAGTGATGTTGAAGCTGAGAGCAGATGCCTAAAAGAAAAGGAGGACCTGTGCGGGAGAGTGTTGGGACAGGGCAAGGGAGGAGTAGGGCCTGTCAGAGGAGCTGAAAGCATGCCCTGGAGACTGGGGCCGCCGCGTAGGGACTGTAGGGTGGGGAAAAGAAAACTTTTCGATTGAGGCTGGCGCTTTCTCTAGGTTTTTGGGGACTAAGCGTGGTGATTCAGAACGTGGACTCTGGAGCCAGACTCTGCCACATGGGTCCTGGCTCTGCCACCTACGGGCTGTGTGAACTCGGGCAAGTTACTGTACCATTCTGTGTGTCAGTTTCCTGATCTGTAAAACGGGGATGATTATCATACACACTCCATAGGTGAGTGTAAAGGTGAGAGGATATTTCATATCCGTAAAGTACTTAGAGCAGTGTCTGGCCTTTAGCAGGCGTTAGTAGTGGTTGACTAAAGAAATGGCTAAATGCATACCTAACTATTCAAGGCTTGGAGGCTGTCCCTGGTGAAACGTGTGAACTTGAATGGATTACACCCAACTTTGTTTTGTTTTGTTTCCTTTCCGGCTTGCAGTTGCTACTGACCGCATCTGCAGCACTGTGGAATTAGAAATAATCTGCCTCGACTTGGCTGCTCTTGGTAAAACAATCTAATGCTGTCCAAATTATCCCAGGGAAATAAAAGCCTTTTCAGTAGCATAGTAGGGTTAGGCTTATTTAACATGTATTGTTTATATTGGTTTGTTTAGTGTTTGTTGGTAACTTTGTGTTTTTTTTTTGGCAAAGCTGCTCGGTTAAAAAAAGCAGATTAGCTAGGAAATGGTTCAGACCCAGAGAAAAGTAGAGAGTCGTGTAAGCAGAGCACGCCTTTCCTTGACTCTCTGTCGAGAGCTTTTGTGATTCCAGCTGCTCTCTGCCTCAGACACGGTGCCCTCTGCGTGTGCAGTCATCTAAACAGTTCAGGTCTGGGACCGTGGAGAATCCAAGGCGGTATAGTCATGCTTTGCTTAACAGTGGGGATGAGTTCTGAGGAGTGTGTCATGGTCAGGCAATCTCGAGAGTGTGCAAACACCACGGAGTTCCTAAACCTGGATGGCAGAGCCTCCTACACACCTAGGCCATATGGGACTAATCTGATGGGACCCCCGTTGTTGACTGAAACGTCCCGATGTAGGGCATGACTGTACTTCCCAACTCCAAGGGCACGGAAGTGTAGCCTGTGGGGCTTTGGAAAAGAACAGAGACGCTCAAGGCCTACTCTGGACCCACTGACTCAGAATCTACTGGGATAGGTCCCGGCTTTAAAGACCAGACGTAGTCCTCCTCTGCAGACATCTCATCAACGGTTTTTCACGCTGGGTTTTCCCTCATCTGAGAAAACAGGCCAAGAGATTGTGAGGATCCATAATTAGTGTTTTAAGACATTTGGCAGGACTCAGTGTTTTTCACGTTCTGTGATACTGGGATCTGCATCTGCACTGTAATGTGTTAAACCTTGAAATCTTGTCCAAAAGTCATGTCATTACCTAGAGAATCCTTCTGTGAATTCCAGGCAGATTGCCATCTTTCTGCTTCCGCCTCCTCACCTTGACAATGGGGAGAATAACGGTAACCTGCCTTTTGGATGTGAGGATTAAATGAGACAGTTGGTGCAAAGCAGTCGGCACAGGATCTGGCACAAAGTGAAGCCTTCAAGAAATTATGATTGCAGTAGTTTTGATTTCCCTCCAGTCGGAATACAGTTTAGTTGAAGTTAGTAGCTGTGCCACAGCTGTGTCTCAGGCTGGTGTCTGCCGCCCTGAGCTAAGCCATAAAAATCCCTGGAATAACTTTTCAAAAGCCTGTTAGCCTCTTGAGGCTCCTATACTTTTTTATTTTATTTTATTTTATTTTATTTTATTTTATTTTATTTTATTGCAGTAACAGTGGATCCTAAGATGATATAGCTTTCAGATGTACGTTGTAATATATTTTGAATTCTGTGTAGATTACATCGTGTTCACCACCCGAAAACTAATGATAGTCCGTCACCTCACATGTGAGCCTCATCACCCCTTTGGCTCTCTCCCCTCCCCCCTCCCCCTATGGTAACCACCAATGCAATCTCCTTTGCTCTGTGTGCGTTTGTCGTTGTTTTTATCTTCTCCTTATGAGTGAGATCACACGGTGTTTGACTTTGTCCCTCTGATTTATTTCACTTCGCATAATACCCTCAAGGTCCATCGACGTTGTCACAAATGGGCGGATCTCATCATTTCTTAGGGCCGAGTGGCATTCCATTGTGTATACATACCACATCTTCTTTATCCATTCTTCCCTTGATGGGCACCTAGGTTGCTTCCAAGTTTTGGCTGTTGTGAATAATGCTGCAGTGAGCCTAGGGGTGCATGTGTCCCTCTGCATTGGTGTTTTCAAGTTCTTTGGATGAATAGCCAGCAGTGGGCTAGCTGGATCATACATATGGTAGATGTGTTCTTAGTTTTCTGAGGATACTCCATCCTGCTTTCCGTAGTGCTGCACCAGTCTGCCCTCCCACCAGCAGTGCAGGAGAGTTCCCTTCTCTGCACATCCTCTCCGACACTTGTCTCTTGTCTTGTTAATTAGAGCCATTCTGACCAGAGTAAGGGGACATCTCCTTGTAGTTGTGATTTGCATTTCTCTGATCGCTAAGGATGTTGAGTCCCTTTCCATATGCCTGTTGGCCATCCGTATACCTTCTTTGGAGAAATCACTGCTCAGATCTTTTGCCCGCCTTTTCAATTGGGTTGTTGATGTTTTTTGCTGTTGAGATGTATGAGTTCTTTCTGTGTTTTGGATATTAACCCCTTATCCGATATACGGTTTGCAAGAATCTTCTCCCAGTTGTTAGGTTGTGTTTTGGTTTTGTGGATGGTTTCCTTTGCGGTGCAGAGGATGTTTTTTGACTTTGATGTAGTCCCGTTTGTTCATTTTGTATTTTGTTTCCCTTGCCCAGTCAGACGTGGTACTTGAAAATAGGCTGCTAAGACTGATGTCAAAGAGCACACTGCCTATGTTTGCTTGTAGACGTTGCATGGTTTCGGGTGTGACATTCAAGTGAAAGCCGAGGGAGGAGGCTGCAGTTCCCCGAGAGCGAGCGTAGCGGGGACCCTGCGTCCCTGTCAGCGCACCTTCCCGCTCCGCGAAGGTCCCAAGCGTGTGGGCGGGGCCGCAGGAGTTCTCCCAGGAGGGTGTCCCCGTCGCTGTCCGCAGTCCACCGCCGGAGGGGGGGGGGCGGGGCAACGGCCGGGCAGCGTCTGGGCGGCGGCGCGCGCGCGCGCGCGCGAGGAGAGGAGAGGAGCGCGCGGCTGCTGGGCCGCCGTCCTGGGAGGCGTGGGAGGCGTCGGCGAGCCGCGCCTGCCTGCCCAGAGCCGAGCCCGGCGGAGTCCGGCCGCGCTGTGCTGCTCTCTCCCGGGCCGGGCTCGTCCGTTCCCCCGGCGTCCGTGGACGGCGCTCCGCGTCCCCGCTGGGCACAGCAGCCCGGGCCGTGCACAGCCACGGCCGCTAGCCTGAGGAGGCCGTCCTTCAGCTCCCGCTCTTCCTGCTCGCCGGACACGGACGACCAGGGCGCCTGCGAAGAGGATTCCATCTGAGAGAGGTACCTGGGGGGCGTGGGCCTGGGGGCTGGTGGGAGGCGAGCGTGTCCCTGAGGAATAGGCTTGTGCGCCGAGAGGTGCCCGTCAGGTCGCGGGACAGCTGTGCGGCGCGGGGAGCGAGGGGGTCTCTTCGTGCGCTTGAGGCGTTCGTGGAACGGGCGGTGTGTGCCGGGCACCTGCCCAGGGGCCAGCCTGGGCATGCGGTGCCCGGGAGTCGGGCGCTGAAGCGCCAGCCGTGGTCTTGGCTTCTTGGAAGGACAGACGCGAAGTCGATAAGGACACTGGTCTCGAGGCGTTCTGAGGAGTGCGGGTCTCCCTCTTTTCGAGGCTACGTTCCGTTGGGGTTTTCACGAAGCCTGTTGTGGGCCTGAAGCTCAGGCCGGTTCAGGGGCAGTGGCCTGTCGAGGGCCACGTAAGATTTGTGTGCAGAGCCAGTGCTTTCCAAAGCCCTTGACTGTGCAGAAGTCTACCTGTTAGGGGTGCAGTGGGGGCTGTCCGGGGAGCGTTGTGAGCAGAGGTATGTGCCCCACACTTGAAAGCATGGAAGAGAAAGCGTGAGGCTGGAGGGTGCTCCGTTCGTTCCCTCCTTGCACAGAAAGTCTGGAGAGTTGACTTTGGGACAAGTCCTTCCTTTCCTCTGGTCGGTGCGTGTTCAGTGGTCTGGACACTTGGTGAGCAAGACTGACAGGCTGTTTGACGTACTGGCCCTCACAGCCTGGTTGGAAAGGACAGACAGGCAGCCACCAATTACCTAGGAGATACGTAAAAGCAATTTTGTGTTGAGTGTTGAGAAAGACGGCATTTCCTGTTAGACTTGGTGACTTAGGCAGTGATGTTGAAGCTGAGAGCAGATGCCTAAAAGAAAAGGAGGACCTGTGCGGGAGAGTGTTGGGACAGGGCAAGGGAGGAGTAGGGCCTGTCAGAGGAGCTGAAAGCATGCCCTGGAGACTGGGGCCGCCGCGTAGGGACTGTAGGGTGGGGAAAAGAAAACTTTTCGATTGAGGCTGGCGCTTTCTCTAGGTTTTTGGGGACTAAGCGTGGTGATTCAGAACGTGGACTCTGGAGCCAGACTCTGCCACATGGGTCCTGGCTCTGCCACCTACGGGCTGTGTGAACTCGGGCAAGTTACTGTACCATTCTGTGTGTCAGTTTCCTGATCTGTAAAACGGGGATGATTATCATACACACTCCATAGGTGAGTGTAAAGGTGAGAGGATATTTCATATCCGTAAAGTACTTAGAGCAGTGTCTGGCCTTTAGCAGGCGTTAGTAGTGGTTGATTAAAGAAATGGCTAAATGCATACCTAACTATTCAAGGCTTGGAGGCTGTCCCTGGTGAAACGTGTGAACTTGAATGGATTACACCCAACTTTGTTTTGTTTTGTTTCCTTTCCGGCTTGCAGTTGCTACTGACCGCATCTGCAGCACTGTGGAATTAGAAATAATCTGCCTCGACTTGGCTGCTCTTGGTAAAACAATCTAATGCTGTCCAAATTATCCCAGGGAAATAAAAGCCTTTTCAGTAGCATAGTAGGGTTAGGCTTATTTAACATGTATTGTTTATATTGGTTTGTTTAGTGTTTGTTGGTAACTTTGTGTTTTTTTTTTGGCAAAGCTGCTCGGTTAAAAAAAGCAGATTAGCTAGGAAATGGTTCAGACCCAGAGAAAAGTAGAGAGTCGTGTAAGCAGAGCACGCCTTTCCTTGACTCTCTGTCGAGAGCTTTTGTGATTCCAGCTGCTCTCTGCCTCAGACACGGTGCCCTCTGCGTGTGCAGTCATCTAAACAGTTCAGGTCTGGGACCGTGGAGAATCCAAGGCGGTATAGTCATGCTTTGCTTAACAGTGGGGATGAGTTCTGAGGAGTGTGTCATGGTCAGGCAATCTCGAGACTGTGCAAACACCACGGAGTTCCTAAACCTGGATGGCAGAGCCTCCTACACACCTAGGCCATATGGGACTAATCTGATGGGACCCCCGTTGTTGACTGAAACGTCCCGATGTAGGGCATGACTGTACTTCCCAACTCCAAGGGCACGGAAGTGTAGCCTGTGGGGCTTTGGAAAAGAACAGAGACGCTCAAGGCCTACTCTGGACCCACTGACTCAGAATCTACTGGGATAGGTCCCGGCTTTAAAGACCAGACGTAGTCCTCCTCTGCAGACATCTCATCAACGGTTTTTCACGCTGGGTTTTCCCTCATCTGAGAAAACAGGCCAAGAGATTGTGAGGATCCATAATTAGTGTTTTAAGACATTTGGCAGGACTCAGTGTTTTTCACGTTCTGTGATACTGGGATCTGCATCTGCACTGTAATGTGTTAAACCTTGAAATCTTGTCCAAAAGTCATGTCATTACCTAGAGAATCCTTCTGTGAATTCCAGGCAGATTGCCATCTTTCTGCTTCCGCCTCCTCACCTTGACAATGGGGAGAATAACGGTAACCTGCCTTTTGGATGTGAGGATTAAATGAGACAGTTGGTGCAAAGCAGTCGGCACAGGATCTGGCACAAAGTGAAGCCTTCAATCAATTATGATTGCAGTAGTTTTGATTTCCCTCCAGTCGGAATACAGTTTAGTTGAAGTTAGTAGCTGTGCCACAGCTGTGTCTCAGGCTGGTGTCTGCCGCCCTGAGCTAAGCCATAAAAATCCCTGGAATAACTTTTCAAAAGCCTGTTAGCCTCTTGAGGCTCCTACACTTTTTTATTTTATTTTATTTTATTTTATTTTATTTTATTTTATTTTATTGCAGTAACAGTGGATCCTAAGATGATATAGCTTTCAGATGTACGTTGTAATATATTTTGAATTCTGTGTAGATTACATCGTGTTCACCACCCGAAAACTAATGATAGTCCGTCACCTCACATGTGAGCCTCATCACCCCTTTGGCTCTCTCCCCTCCCCCCTCCCCCTATGGTAACCACCAATGCAATCTCCTTTGCTCTGTGTGCGTTTGTCGTTGTTTTTATCTTCTCCTTATGAGTGAGATCACACGGTGTTTGACTTTGTCCCTCTGATTTATTTCACTTCGCATAATACCCTCAAGGTCCATCGACGTTGTCACAAATGGGCGGATCTCATCATTTCTTAGGGCCGAGTGGCATTCCATTGTGTATACATACCACATCTTCTTTATCCATTCTTCCCTTGATGGGCACCTAGGTTGCTTCCAAGTTTTGGCTGTTGTGAATAATGCTGCAGTGAGCCTAGGGGTGCATGTGTCCCTCTGCATTGGTGTTTTCAAGTTCTTTGGATGAATAGCCAGCAGTGGGCTAGCTGGATCATACATATGGTAGATGTGTTCTTAGTTTTCTGAGGATACTCCATCCTGCTTTCCGTAGTGGCTGCACCAGTCTGCCCTCCCACCAGCAGTGCAGGAGAGTTCCCTTCTCTGCACATCCTCTCCGACACTTGTCTCTTGTCTTGTTAATTAGAGCCATTCTGACCAGAGTAAGGGGACATCTCCTTGTAGTTGTGATTTGCATTTCTCTGATCGCTAAGGATGTTGAGTCCCTTTCCATATGCCTGTTGGCCATCCGTATACCTTCTTTGGAGAAATCACTGCTCAGATCTTTTGCCCGCCTTTTCAATTGGGTTGTTGATGTTTTTTGCTGTTGAGATGTATGAGTTCTTTCTGTGTTTTGGATATTAACCCCTTATCCGATATACGGTTTGCAAGAATCTTCTCCCAGTTGTTAGGTTGTGTTTTGGTTTTGTGGATGGTTTCCTTTGCGGTGCAGAGGATGTTTTTTGACTTTGATGTAGTCCCGTTTGTTCATTTTGTATTTTGTTTCCCTTGCCCAGTCAGACGTGGTACTTGAAAATAGGCTGCTAAGACTGATGTCAAAGAGCACACTGCCTATGTTTGCTTGTAGACGTTGCATGGTTTCGGGTGTGACATTCAAGTGAAAGCCGAGGGAGGAGGCTGCAGTTCCCCGAGAGCGAGCGTAGCGGGGACCCTGCGTCCCTGTCAGCGCACCTTCCCGCTCCGCGAAGGTCCCAAGCGTGTGGGCGGGGCCGCAGGAGTTCTCCCAGGAGGGTGTCCCCGTCGCTGTCCGCAGTCCACCGCCGGAGGGGGGGGGGCGGGGCAACGGCCGGGCAGCGTCTGGGCGGCGGCGCGCGCGCGCGCGCGCGAGGAGAGGAGAGGAGCGCGCGGCTGCTGGGCCGCCGTCCTGGGAGGCGTGGGAGGCGTCGGCGAGCCGCGCCTGCCTGCCCAGAGCCGAGCCCGGCGGAGTCCGGCCGCGCTGTGCTGCTCTCTCCCGGGCCGGGCTCGTCCGTTCCCCCGGCGTCCGTGGACGGCGCTCCGCGTCCCCGCTGGGCACAGCAGCCCGGGCCGTGCACAGCCACGGCCGCTAGCCTGAGGAGGCCGTCCTTCAGCTCCCGCTCTTCCTGCTCGCCGGACACGGACGACCAGGGCGCCTGCGAAGAGGATTCCATCTGAGAGAGGTACCTGGGGGGCGTGGGCCTGGGGGCTGGTGGGAGGCGAGCGTGTCCCTGAGGAATAGGCTTGTGCGCCGAGAGGTGCCCGTCAGGTCGCGGGACAGCTGTGCGGCGCGGGGAGCGAGGGGGTCTCTTCGTGCGCTTGAGGCGTTCGTGGAACGGGCGGTGTGTGCCGGGCACCTGCCCAGGGGCCAGCCTGGGCATGCGGTGCCCGGGAGTCGGGCGCTGAAGCGCCAGCCGTGGTCTTGGCTTCTTGGAAGGACAGACGCGAAGTCGATAAGGACACTGGTCTCGAGGCGTTCTGAGGAGTGCGGGTCTCCCTCTTTTCGAGGCTACGTTCCGTTGGGGTTTTCACGAAGCCTGTTGTGGGCCTGAAGCTCAGGCCGGTTCAGGGGCAGTGGCCTGTCGAGGGCCACGTAAGATTTGTGTGCAGAGCCAGTGCTTTCCAAAGCCCTTGACTGTGCAGAAGTCTACCTGTTAGGGGTGCAGTGGGGGCTGTCCGGGGAGCGTTGTGAGCAGAGGTATGTGCCCCACACTTGAAAGCATGGAAGAGAAAGCGTGAGGCTGGAGGGTGCTCCGTTCGTTCCCTCCTTGCACAGAAAGTCTGGAGAGTTGACTTTGGGACAAGTCCTTCCTTTCCTCTGGTCGGTGCGTGTTCAGTGGTCTGGACACTTGGTGAGCAAGACTGACAGGCTGTTTGACGTACTGGCCCTCACAGCCTGGTTGGAAAGGACAGACAGGCAGCCACCAATTACCTAGGAGATACGTAAAAGCAATTTTGTGTTGAGTGTTGAGAAAGACGGCATTTCCTGTTAGACTTGGTGACTTAGGCAGTGATGTTGAAGCTGAGAGCAGATGCCTAAAAGAAAAGGAGGACCTGTGCGGGAGAGTGTTGGGACAGGGCAAGGGAGGAGTAGGGCCTGTCAGAGGAGCTGAAAGCATGCCCTGGAGACTGGGGCCGCCGCGTAGGGACTGTAGGGTGGGGAAAAGAAAACTTTTCGATTGAGGCTGGCGCTTTCTCTAGGTTTTTGGGGACTAAGCGTGGTGATTCAGAACGTGGACTCTGGAGCCAGACTCTGCCACATGGGTCCTGGCTCTGCCACCTACGGGCTGTGTGAACTCGGGCAAGTTACTGTACCATTCTGTGTGTCAGTTTCCTGATCTGTAAAACGGGGATGATTATCATACACACTCCATAGGTGAGTGTAAAGGTGAGAGGATATTTCATATCCGTAAAGTACTTAGAGCAGTGTCTGGCCTTTAGCAGGCGTTAGTAGTGGTTGATTAAAGAAATGGCTAAATGCATACCTAACTATTCAAGGCTTGGAGGCTGTCCCTGGTGAAACGTGTGAACTTGAATGGATTACACCCAACTTTGTTTTGTTTTGTTTCCTTTCCGGCTTGCAGTTGCTACTGACCGCATCTGCAGCACTGTGGAATTAGAAATAATCTGCCTCGACTTGGCTGCTCTTGGTAAAACAATCTAATGCTGTCCAAATTATCCCAGGGAAATAAAAGCCTTTTCAGTAGCATAGTAGGGTTAGGCTTATTTAACATGTATTGTTTATATTGGTTTGTTTAGTGTTTGTTGGTAACTTTGTGTTTTTTTTTTGGCAAAGCTGCTCGGTTAAAAAAAGCAGATTAGCTAGGAAATGGTTCAGACCCAGAGAAAAGTAGAGAGTCGTGTAAGCAGAGCACGCCTTTCCTTGACTCTCTGTCGAGAGCTTTTGTGATTCCAGCTGCTCTCTGCCTCAGACACGGTGCCCTCTGCGTGTGCAGTCATCTAAACAGTTCAGGTCTGGGACCGTGGAGAATCCAAGGCGGTATAGTCATGCTTTGCTTAACAGTGGGGATGAGTTCTGAGGAGTGTGTCATGGTCAGGCAATCTCGAGACTGTGCAAACACCACGGAGTTCCTAAACCTGGATGGCAGAGCCTCCTACACACCTAGGCCATATGGGACTAATCTGATGGGACCCCCGTTGTTGACTGAAACGTCCCGATGTAGGGCATGACTGTACTTCCCAACTCCAAGGGCACGGAAGTGTAGCCTGTGGGGCTTTGGAAAAGAACAGAGACGCTCAAGGCCTACTCTGGACCCACTGACTCAGAATCTACTGGGATAGGTCCCGGCTTTAAAGACCAGACGTAGTCCTCCTCTGCAGACATCTCATCAACGGTTTTTCACGCTGGGTTTTCCCTCATCTGAGAAAACAGGCCAAGAGATTGTGAGGATCCATAATTAGTGTTTTAAGACATTTGGCAGGACTCAGTGTTTTTCACGTTCTGTGATACTGGGATCTGCATCTGCACTGTAATGTGTTAAACCTTGAAATCTTGTCCAAAAGTCATGTCATTACCTAGAGAATCCTTCTGTGAATTCCAGGCAGATTGCCATCTTTCTGCTTCCGCCTCCTCACCTTGACAATGGGGAGAATAACGGTAACCTGCCTTTTGGATGTGAGGATTAAATGAGACAGTTGGTGCAAAGCAGTCGGCACAGGATCTGGCACAAAGTGAAGCCTTCAATCAATTATGATTGCAGTAGTTTTGATTTCCCTCCAGTCGGAATACAGTTTAGTTGAAGTTAGTAGCTGTGCCACAGCTGTGTCTCAGGCTGGTGTCTGCCGCCCTGAGCTAAGCCATAAAAATCCCTGGAATAACTTTTCAAAAGCCTGTTAGCCTCTTGAGGCTCCTACACTTTTTTATTTTATTTTATTTTATTTTATTTTATTTTATTTTATTGCAGTAACAGTGGATCCTAAGATGATATAGCTTTCAGATGTACGTTGTAATATATTTTGAATTCTGTGTAGATTACATCGTGTTCACCACCCGAAAACTAATGATAGTCCGTCACCTCACATGTGAGCCTCATCACCCCTTTGGCTCTCTCCCCTCCCCCCTCCCCCTATGGTAACCACCAATGCAATCTCCTTTGCTCTGTGTGCGTTTGTCGTTGTTTTTATCTTCTCCTTATGAGTGAGATCACACGGTGTTTGACTTTGTCCCTCTGATTTATTTCACTTCGCATAATACCCTCAAGGTCCATCGACGTTGTCACAAATGGGCGGATCTCATCATTTCTTAGGGCCGAGTGGCATTCCATTGTGTATACATACCACATCTTCTTTATCCATTCTTCCCTTGATGGGCACCTAGGTTGCTTCCAAGTTTTGGCTGTTGTGAATAATGCTGCAGTGAGCCTAGGGGTGCATGTGTCCCTCTGCATTGGTGTTTTCAAGTTCTTGGGATGAATAGCCAGCAGTGGCCTAGCTGGATCATACATATGGTAGATGTGTTCTTAGTTTTCTGAGGATACTCCATCCTGCTTTCCGTAGTGGCTGCACCAGTCTGCCCTCCCACCAGCAGTGCAGGAGAGTTCCCTTCTCTGCACATCCTCTCCGACACTTGTCTCTTGTCTTGTTAATTAGAGCCATTCTGACCAGAGTAAGGGGACATCTCCTTGTAGTTGTGATTTGCATTTCTCTGATCGCTAAGGATGTTGAGTCCCTTTCCATATGCCTGTTGGCCATCCGTATACCTTCTTTGGAGAAATCACTGCTCAGATCTTTTGCCCGCCTTTTCAATTGGGTTGTTGATGTTTTTTGCTGTTGAGATGTATGAGTTCTTTCTGTGTTTTGGATATTAACCCCTTATCCGATATACGGTTTGCAAGAATCTTCTCCCAGTTGTTAGGTTGTGTTTTGGTTTTGTGGATGGTTTCCTTTGCGGTGCAGAGGATGTTTTTTGACTTTGATGTAGTCCCGTTTGTTCATTTTGTATTTTGTTTCCCTTGCCCAGTCAGACGTGGTACTTGAAAATAGGCTGCTAAGACTGATGTCAAAGAGCACACTGCCTATGTTTGCTTGTAGACGTTGCATGGTTTCGGGTGTGACATTCAAGTGAAAGCCGAGGGAGGAGGCTGCAGTTCCCCGAGAGCGAGCGTAGCGGGGACCCTGCGTCCCTGTCAGCGCACCTTCCCGCTCCGCGAAGGTCCCAAGCGTGTGGGCGGGGCCGCAGGAGTTCTCCCAGGAGGGTGTCCCCGTCGCTGTCCGCAGTCCACCGCCGGAGGGGGGGGGGGCGGGGCAACGGCCGGGCAGCGTCTGGGCGGCGGCGCGCGCGCGCGCGCGAGGAGAGGAGAGGAGCGCGCGGCTGCTGGGCCGCCGTCCTGGGAGGCGTGGGAGGCGTCGGCGAGCCGCGCCTGCCTGCCCAGAGCCGAGCCCGGCGGAGTCCGGCCGCGCTGTGCTGCTCTCTCCCGGGCCGGGCTCGTCCGTTCCCCCGGCGTCCGTGGACGGCGCTCCGCGTCCCCGCTGGGCACAGCAGCCCGGGCCGTGCACAGCCACGGCCGCTAGCCTGAGGAGGCCGTCCTTCAGCTCCCGCTCTTCCTGCTCGCCGGACACGGACGACCAGGGCGCCTGCGAAGAGGATTCCATCTGAGAGAGGTACCTGGGGGGCGTGGGCCTGGGGGCTGGTGGGAGGCGAGCGCGTCCCTGAGGAATAGGCTTGTGCGCCGAGAGGTGCCCGTCAGGTCGCGGGACAGCTGTGCGGCGCGGGGAGCGAGGGGGTCTCTTCGTGCGCTTGAGGCGTTCGTGGAACGGGCGGTGTGTGCCGGGCACCTGCCCAGGGGCCAGCCTGGGCATGCGGTGCCCGGGAGTCGGGCGCTGAAGCGCCAGCCGTGGTCTTGGCTTCTTGGAAGGACAGACGCGAAGTCGATAAGGACACTGGTCTCGAGGCGTTCTGAGGAGTGCGGGTCTCCCTCTTTTCGAGGCTACGTTCCGTTGGGGTTTTCACGAAGCCTGTTGTGGGCCTGAAGCTCAGGCCGGTTCAGGGGCAGTGGCCTGTCGAGGGCCACGTAAGATTTGTGTGCAGAGCCAGTGCTTTCCAAAGCCCTTGACTGTGCAGAAGTCTACCTGTTAGGGGTGCAGTGGGGGCTGTCCGGGGAGCGTTGTGAGCAGAGGTATGTGCCCCACACTTGAAAGCATGGAAGAGAAAGCGTGAGGCTGGAGGGTGCTCCGTTCGTTCCCTCCTTGCACAGAAAGTCTGGAGAGTTGACTTTGGGACAAGTCCTTCCTTTCCTCTGGTCGGTGCGTGTTCAGTGGTCTGGACACTTGGTGAGCAAGACTGACAGGCTGTTTGACGTACTGGCCCTCACAGCCTGGTTGGAAAGGACAGACAGGCAGCCACCAATTACCTAGGAGATACGTAAAAGCAATTTTGTGTTGAGTGTTGAGAAAGACGGCATTTCCTGTTAGACTTGGTGACTTAGGCAGTGATGTTGAAGCTGAGAGCAGATGCCTAAAAGAAAAGGAGGACCTGTGCGGGAGAGTGTTGGGACAGGGCAAGGGAGGAGTAGGGCCTGTCAGAGGAGCTGAAAGCATGCCCTGGAGACTGGGGCCGCCGCGTAGGGACTGTAGGGTGGGGAAAAGAAAACTTTTCGATTGAGGCTGGCGCTTTCTCTAGGTTTTTGGGGACTAAGCGTGGTGATTCAGAACGTGGACTCTGGAGCCAGACTCTGCCACATGGGTCCTGGCTCTGCCACCTACGGGCTGTGTGAACTCGGGCAAGTTACTGTACCATTCTGTGTGTCAGTTTCCTGATCTGTAAAACGGGGATGATTATCATACACACTCCATAGGTGAGTGTAAAGGTGAGAGGATATTTCATATCCGTAAAGTACTTAGAGCAGTGTCTGGCCTTTAGCAGGCGTTAGTAGTGGTTGACTAAAGAAATGGCTAAATGCATACCTAACTATTCAAGGCTTGGAGGCTGTCCCTGGTGAAACGTGTGAACTTGAATGGATTACACCCAACTTTGTTTTGTTTTGTTTCCTTTCCGGCTTGCAGTTGCTACTGACCGCATCTGCAGCACTGTGGAATTAGAAATAATCTGCCTCGACTTGGCTGCTCTTGGTAAAACAATCTAATGCTGTCCAAATTATCCCAGGGAAATAAAAGCCTTTTCAGTAGCATAGTAGGGTTAGGCTTATTTAACATGTATTGTTTATATTGGTTTGTTTAGTGTTTGTTGGTAACTTTGTGTTTTTTTTTTGGCAAAGCTGCTCGGTTAAAAAAAGCAGATTAGCTAGGAAATGGTTCAGACCCAGAGAAAAGTAGAGAGTCGTGTAAGCAGAGCACGCCTTTCCTTGACTCTCTGTCGAGAGCTTTTGTGATTCCAGCTGCTCTCTGCCTCAGACACGGTGCCCTCTGCGTGTGCAGTCATCTAAACAGTTCAGGTCTGGGACCGTGGAGAATCCAAGGCGGTATAGTCATGCTTTGCTTAACAGTGGGGATGAGTTCTGAGGAGTGTGTCATGGTCAGGCAATCTCGAGAGTGTGCAAACACCACGGAGTTCCTAAACCTGGATGGCAGAGCCTCCTACACACCTAGGCCATATGGGACTAATCTGATGGGACCCCCGTTGTTGACTGAAACGTCCCGATGTAGGGCATGACTGTACTTCCCAACTCCAAGGGCACGGAAGTGTAGCCTGTGGGGCTTTGGAAAAGAACAGAGACGCTCAAGGCCTACTCTGGACCCACTGACTCAGAATCTACTGGGATAGGTCCCGGCTTTAAAGACCAGACGTAGTCCTCCTCTGCAGACATCTCATCAACGGTTTTTCACGCTGGGTTTTCCCTCATCTGAGAAAACAGGCCAAGAGATTGTGAGGATCCATAATTAGTGTTTTAAGACATTTGGCAGGACTCAGTGTTTTTCACGTTCTGTGATACTGGGATCTGCATCTGCACTGTAATGTGTTAAACCTTGAAATCTTGTCCAAAAGTCATGTCATTACCTAGAGAATCCTTCTGTGAATTCCAGGCAGATTGCCATCTTTCTGCTTCCGCCTCCTCACCTTGACAATGGGGAGAATAACGGTAACCTGCCTTTTGGATGTGAGGATTAAATGAGACAGTTGGTGCAAAGCAGTCGGCACAGGATCTGGCACAAAGTGAAGCCTTCAATCAATTATGATTGCAGTAGTTTTGATTTCCCTCCAGTCGGAATACAGTTTAGTTGAAGTTAGTAGCTGTGCCACAGCTGTGTCTCAGGCTGGTGTCTGCCGCCCTGAGCTAAGCCATAAAAATCCCTGGAATAACTTTTCAAAAGCCTGTTAGCCTCTTGAGGCTCCTATACTTTTTTATTTTATTTTATTTTATTTTATTTTATTTTATTTTATTTTATTTTATTGCAGTAACAGTGGATCCTAAGATGATATAGCTTTCAGATGTACGTTGTAATATATTTTGAATTCTGTGTAGATTACATCGTGTTCACCACCCGAAAACTAATGATAGTCCGTCACCTCACATGTGAGCCTCATCACCCCTTTGGCTCTCTCCCCTCCCCCCTCCCCCTATGGTAACCACCAATGCAATCTCCTTTGCTCTGTGTGCGTTTGTCGTTGTTTTTATCTTCTCCTTATGAGTGAGATCACACGGTGTTTGACTTTGTCCCTCTGATTTATTTCACTTCGCATAATACCCTCAAGGTCCATCGACGTTGTCACAAATGGGCGGATCTCATCATTTCTTAGGGCCGAGTGGCATTCCATTGTGTATACATACCACATCTTCTTTATCCATTCTTCCCTTGATGGGCACCTAGGTTGCTTCCAAGTTTTGGCTGTTGTGAATAATGCTGCAGTGAGCCTAGGGGTGCATGTGTCCCTCTGCATTGGTGTTTTCAAGTTCTTGGGATGAATAGCCAGCAGTGGGCTAGCTGGATCATACATATGGTAGATGTGTTCTTAGTTTTCTGAGGATACTCCATCCTGCTTTCCGTAGTGGCTGCACCAGTCTGCCCTCCCACCAGCAGTGCAGGAGAGTTCCCTTCTCTGCACATCCTCTCCGACACTTGTCTCTTGTCTTGTTAATTAGAGCCATTCTGACCAGAGTAAGGGGACATCTCCTTGTAGTTGTGATTTGCATTTCTCTGATCGCTAAGGATGTTGAGTCCCTTTCCATATGCCTGTTGGCCATCCGTATACCTTCTTTGGAGAAATCACTGCTCAGATCTTTTGCCCGCCTTTTCAATTGGGTTGTTGATGTTTTTTGCTGTTGAGATGTATGAGTTCTTTCTGTGTTTTGGATATTAACCCCTTATCCGATATACGGTTTGCAAGAATCTTCTCCCAGTTGTTAGGTTGTGTTTTGGTTTTGTGGATGGTTTCCTTTGCGGTGCAGAGGATGTTTTTTGACTTTGATGTAGTCCCGTTTGTTCATTTTGTATTTTGTTTCCCTTGCCCAGTCAGACGTGGTACTTGAAAATAGGCTGCTAAGACTGATGTCAAAGAGCACACTGCCTATGTTTGCTTGTAGACGTTGCATGGTTTCGGGTGTGACATTCAAGTGAAAGCCGAGGGAGGAGGCTGCAGTTCCCCGAGAGCGAGCGTAGCGGGGACCCTGCGTCCCTGTCAGCGCACCTTCCCGCTCCGCGAAGGTCCCAAGCGTGTGGGCGGGGCCGCAGGAGTTCTCCCAGGAGGGTGTCCCCGTCGCTGTCCGCAGTCCACCGCCGGAGGGGGGGGGGCGGGGCAACGGCCGGGCAGCGTCTGGGCGGCGGCGCGCGCGCGCGCGCGCGCGAGGAGAGGAGAGGAGCGCGCGGCTGCTGGGCCGCCGTCCTGGGAGGCGTGGGAGGCGTCGGCGAGCCGCGCCTGCCTGCCCAGAGCCGAGCCCGGCGGAGTCCGGCCGCGCTGTGCTGCTCTCTCCCGGGCCGGGCTCGTCCGTTCCCCCGGCGTCCGTGGACGGCGCTCCGCGTCCCCGCTGGGCACAGCAGCCCGGGCCGTGCACAGCCACGGCCGCTAGCCTGAGGAGGCCGTCCTTCAGCTCCCGCTCTTCCTGCTCGCCGGACACGGACGACCAGGGCGCCTGCGAAGAGGATTCCATCTGAGAGAGGTACCTGGGGGGCGTGGGCCTGGGGGCTGGTGGGAGGCGAGCGTGTCCCTGAGGAATAGGCTTGTGCGCCGAGAGGTGCCCGTCAGGTCGCGGGACAGCTGTGCGGCGCGGGGAGCGAGGGGGTCTCTTCGTGCGCTTGAGGCGTTCGTGGAACGGGCGGTGTGTGCCGGGCACCTGCCCAGGGGCCAGCCTGGGCATGCGGTGCCCGGGAGTCGGGCGCTGAAGCGCCAGCCGTGGTCTTGGCTTCTTGGAAGGACAGACGCGAAGTCGATAAGGACACTGGTCTCGAGGCGTTCTGAGGAGTGCGGGTCTCCCTCTTTTCGAGGCTACGTTCCGTTGGGGTTTTCACGAAGCCTGTTGTGGGCCTGAAGCTCAGGCCGGTTCAGGGGCAGTGGCCTGTCGAGGGCCACGTAAGATTTGTGTGCAGAGCCAGTGCTTTCCAAAGCCCTTGACTGTGCAGAAGTCTACCTGTTAGGGGTGCAGTGGGGGCTGTCCGGGGAGCGTTGTGAGCAGAGGTATGTGCCCCACACTTGAAAGCATGGAAGAGAAAGCGTGAGGCTGGAGGGTGCTCCGTTCGTTCCCTCCTTGCACAGAAAGTCTGGAGAGTTGACTTTGGGACAAGTCCTTCCTTTCCTCTGGTCGGTGCGTGTTCAGTGGTCTGGACACTTGGTGAGCAAGACTGACAGGCTGTTTGACGTACTGGCCCTCACAGCCTGGTTGGAAAGGACAGACAGGCAGCCACCAATTACCTAGGAGATACGTAAAAGCAATTTTGTGTTGAGTGTTGAGAAAGACGGCATTTCCTGTTAGACTTGGTGACTTAGGCAGTGATGTTGAAGCTGAGAGCAGATGCCTAAAAGAAAAGGAGGACCTGTGCGGGAGAGTGTTGGGACAGGGCAAGGGAGGAGTAGGGCCTGTCAGAGGAGCTGAAAGCATGCCCTGGAGACTGGGGCCGCCGCGTAGGGACTGTAGGGTGGGGAAAAGAAAACTTTTCGATTGAGGCTGGCGCTTTCTCTAGGTTTTTGGGGACTAAGCGTGGTGATTCAGAACGTGGACTCTGGAGCCAGACTCTGCCACATGGGTCCTGGCTCTGCCACCTACGGGCTGTGTGAACTCGGGCAAGTTACTGTACCATTCTGTGTGTCAGTTTCCTGATCTGTAAAACGGGGATGATTATCATACACACTCCATAGGTGAGTGTAAAGGTGAGAGGATATTTCATATCCGTAAAGTACTTAGAGCAGTGTCTGGCCTTTAGCAGGCGTTAGTAGTGGTTGATTAAAGAAATGGCTAAATGCATACCTAACTATTCAAGGCTTGGAGGCTGTCCCTGGTGAAACGTGTGAACTTGAATGGATTACACCCAACTTTGTTTTGTTTTGTTTCCTTTCCGGCTTGCAGTTGCTACTGACCGCATCTGCAGCACTGTGGAATTAGAAATAATCTGCCTCGACTTGGCTGCTCTTGGTAAAACAATCTAATGCTGTCCAAATTATCCCAGGGAAATAAAAGCCTTTTCAGTAGCATAGTAGGGTTAGGCTTATTTAACATGTATTGTTTATATTGGTTTGTTTAGTGTTTGTTGGTAACTTTGTGTTTTTTTTTTGGCAAAGCTGCTCGGTTAAAAAAAGCAGATTAGCTAGGAAATGGTTCAGACCCAGAGAAAAGTAGAGAGTCGTGTAAGCAGAGCACGCCTTTCCTTGACTCTCTGTCGAGAGCTTTTGTGATTCCAGCTGCTCTCTGCCTCAGACACGGTGCCCTCTGCGTGTGCAGTCATCTAAACAGTTCAGGTCTGGGACCGTGGAGAATCCAAGGCGGTATAGTCATGCTTTGCTTAACAGTGGGGATGAGTTCTGAGGAGTGTGTCATGGTCAGGCAATCTCGAGACTGTGCAAACACCACGGAGTTCCTAAACCTGGATGGCAGAGCCTCCTACACACCTAGGCCATATGGGACTAATCTGATGGGACCCCCGTTGTTGACTGAAACGTCCCGATGTAGGGCATGACTGTACTTCCCAACTCCAAGGGCACGGAAGTGTAGCCTGTGGGGCTTTGGAAAAGAACAGAGACGCTCAAGGCCCACTCTGGACCCACTGACTCAGAATCTACTGGGATAGGTCCCGGCTTTAAAGACCAGACGTAGTCCTCCTCTGCAGACATCTCATCAACGGTTTTTCACGCTGGGTTTTCCCTCATCTGAGAAAACAGGCCAAGAGATTGTGAGGATCCATAATTAGTGTTTTAAGACATTTGGCAGGACTCAGTGTTTTTCACGTTCTGTGATACTGGGATCTGCATCTGCACTGTAATGTGTTAAACCTTGAAATCTTGTCCAAAAGTCATGTCATTACCTAGAGAATCCTTCTGTGAATTCCAGGCAGATTGCCATCTTTCTGCTTCCGCCTCCTCACCTTGACAATGGGGAGAATAACGGTAACCTGCCTTTTGGATGTGAGGATTAAATGAGACAGTTGGTGCAAAGCAGTCGGCACAGGATCTGGCACAAAGTGAAGCCTTCAAGAAATTATGATTGCAGTAGTTTTGATTTCCCTCCAGTCGGAATACAGTTTAGTTGAAGTTAGTAGCTGTGCCACAGCTGTGTCTCAGGCTGGTGTCTGCCGCCCTGAGCTAAGCCATAAAAATCCCTGGAATAACTTTTCAAAAGCCTGTTAGCCTCTTGAGGCTCCTACACTTTTTTATTTTATTTTATTTTATTTTATTTTATTTTATTTTATTGCAGTAACAGTGGATCCTAAGATGATATAGCTTTCAGATGTACGTTGTAATATATTTTGAATTCTGTGTAGATTACATCGTGTTCACCACCCGAAAACTAATGATAGTCCGTCACCTCACATGTGAGCCTCATCACCCCTTTGGCTCTCTCCCCTCCCCCCTCCCCCTATGGTAACCACCAATGCAATCTCCTTTGCTCTGTGTGCGTTTGTCGTTGTTTTTATCTTCTCCTTATGAGTGAGATCACACGGTGTTTGACTTTGTCCCTCTGATTTATTTCACTTCGCATAATACCCTCAAGGTCCATCGACGTTGTCACAAATGGGCGGATCTCATCATTTCTTAGGGCCGAGTGGCATTCCATTGTGTATACATACCACATCTTCTTTATCCATTCTTCCCTTGATGGGCACCTAGGTTGCTTCCAAGTTTTGGCTGTTGTGAATAATGCTGCAGTGAGCCTAGGGGTGCATGTGTCCCTCTGCATTGGTGTTTTCAAGTTCTTGGGATGAATAGCCAGCAGTGGCCTAGCTGGATCATACATATGGTAGATGTGTTCTTAGTTTTCTGAGGATACTCCATCCTGCTTTCCGTAGTGGCTGCACCAGTCTGCCCTCCCACCAGCAGTGCAGGAGAGTTCCCTTCTCTGCACATCCTCTCCGACACTTGTCTCTTGTCTTGTTAATTAGAGCCATTCTGACCAGAGTAAGGGGACATCTCCTTGTAGTTGTGATTTGCATTTCTCTGATCGCTAAGGATGTTGAGTCCCTTTCCATATGCCTGTTGGCCATCCGTATACCTTCTTTGGAGAAATCACTGCTCAGATCTTTTGCCCGCCTTTTCAATTGGGTTGTTGATGTTTTTTGCTGTTGAGATGTATGAGTTCTTTCTGTGTTTTGGATATTAACCCCTTATCCGATATACGGTTTGCAAGAATCTTCTCCCAGTTGTTAGGTTGTGTTTTGGTTTTGTGGATGGTTTCCTTTGCGGTGCAGAGGATGTTTTTTGACTTTGATGTAGTCCCGTTTGTTCATTTTGTATTTTGTTTCCCTTGCCCAGTCAGACGTGGTACTTGAAAATAGGCTGCTAAGACTGATGTCAAAGAGCACACTGCCTATGTTTGCTTGTAGACGTTGCATGGTTTCGGGTGTGACATTCAAGTGAAAGCCGAGGGAGGAGGCTGCAGTTCCCCGAGAGCGAGCGTAGCGGGGACCCTGCGTCCCTGTCAGCGCACCTTCCCGCTCCGCGAAGGTCCCAAGCGTGTGGGCGGGGCCGCAGGAGTTCTCCCAGGAGGGTGTCCCCGTCGCTGTCCGCAGTCCACCGCCGGAGGGGGGGGGGGCGGGGCAACGGCCGGGCAGCGTCTGGGCGGCGGCGCGCGCGCGCGCGCGAGGAGAGGAGAGGAGCGCGCGGCTGCTGGGCCGCCGTCCTGGGAGGCGTGGGAGGCGTCGGCGAGCCGCGCCTGCCTGCCCAGAGCCGAGCCCGGCGGAGTCCGGCCGCGCTGTGCTGCTCTCTCCCGGGCCGGGCTCGTCCGTTCCCCCGGCGTCCGTGGACGGCGCTCCGCGTCCCCGCTGGGCACAGCAGCCCGGGCCGTGCACAGCCACGGCCGCTAGCCTGAGGAGGCCGTCCTTCAGCTCCCGCTCTTCCTGCTCGCCGGACACGGACGACCAGGGCGCCTGCGAAGAGGATTCCATCTGAGAGAGGTACCTGGGGGGCGTGGGCCTGGGGGCTGGTGGGAGGCGAGCGCGTCCCTGAGGAATAGGCTTGTGCGCCGAGAGGTGCCCGTCAGGTCGCGGGACAGCTGTGCGGCGCGGGGAGCGAGGGGGTCTCTTCGTGCGCTTGAGGCGTTCGTGGAACGGGCGGTGTGTGCCGGGCACCTGCCCAGGGGCCAGCCTGGGCATGCGGTGCCCGGGAGTCGGGCGCTGAAGCGCCAGCCGTGGTCTTGGCTTCTTGGAAGGACAGACGCGAAGTCGATAAGGACACTGGTCTCGAGGCGTTCTGAGGAGTGCGGGTCTCCCTCTTTTCGAGGCTACGTTCCGTTGGGGTTTTCACGAAGCCTGTTGTGGGCCTGAAGCTCAGGCCGGTTCAGGGGCAGTGGCCTGTCGAGGGCCACGTAAGATTTGTGTGCAGAGCCAGTGCTTTCCAAAGCCCTTGACTGTGCAGAAGTCTACCTGTTAGGGGTGCAGTGGGGGCTGTCCGGGGAGCGTTGTGAGCAGAGGTATGTGCCCCACACTTGAAAGCATGGAAGAGAAAGCGTGAGGCTGGAGGGTGCTCCGTTCGTTCCCTCCTTGCACAGAAAGTCTGGAGAGTTGACTTTGGGACAAGTCCTTCCTTTCCTCTGGTCGGTGCGTGTTCAGTGGTCTGGACACTTGGTGAGCAAGACTGACAGGCTGTTTGACGTACTGGCCCTCACAGCCTGGTTGGAAAGGACAGACAGGCAGCCACCAATTACCTAGGAGATACGTAAAAGCAATTTTGTGTTGAGTGTTGAGAAAGACGGCATTTCCTGTTAGACTTGGTGACTTAGGCAGTGATGTTGAAGCTGAGAGCAGATGCCTAAAAGAAAAGGAGGACCTGTGCGGGAGAGTGTTGGGACAGGGCAAGGGAGGAGTAGGGCCTGTCAGAGGAGCTGAAAGCATGCCCTGGAGACTGGGGCCGCCGCGTAGGGACTGTAGGGTGGGGAAAAGAAAACTTTTCGATTGAGGCTGGCGCTTTCTCTAGGTTTTTGGGGACTAAGCGTGGTGATTCAGAACGTGGCCTCTGGAGCCAGACTCTGCCACATGGGTCCTGGCTCTGCCACCTACGGGCTGTGTGAACTCGGGCAAGTTACTGTACCATTCTGTGTGTCAGTTTCCTGATCTGTAAAACGGGGATGATTATCATACACACTCCATAGGTGAGTGTAAAGGTGAGAGGATATTTCATATCCGTAAAGTACTTAGAGCAGTGTCTGGCCTTTAGCAGGCGTTAGTAGTGGTTGACTAAAGAAATGGCTAAATGCATACCTAACTATTCAAGGCTTGGAGGCTGTCCCTGGTGAAACGTGTGAACTTGAATGGATTACACCCAACTTTGTTTTGTTTTGTTTCCTTTCCGGCTTGCAGTTGCTACTGACCGCATCTGCAGCACTGTGGAATTAGAAATAATCTGCCTCGACTTGGCTGCTCTTGGTAAAACAATCTAATGCTGTCCAAATTATCCCAGGGAAATAAAAGCCTTTTCAGTAGCATAGTAGGGTTAGGCTTATTTAACATGTATTGTTTATATTGGTTTGTTTAGTGTTTGTTGGTAACTTTGTGTTTTTTTTTTGGCAAAGCTGCTCGGTTAAAAAAAGCAGATTAGCTAGGAAATGGTTCAGACCCAGAGAAAAGTAGAGAGTCGTGTAAGCAGAGCACGCCTTTCCTTGACTCTCTGTCGAGAGCTTTTGTGATTCCAGCTGCTCTCTGCCTCAGACACGGTGCCCTCTGCGTGTGCAGTCATCTAAACAGTTCAGGTCTGGGACCGTGGAGAATCCAAGGCGGTATAGTCATGCTTTGCTTAACAGTGGGGATGAGTTCTGAGGAGTGTGTCATGGTCAGGCAATCTCGAGAGTGTGCAAACACCACGGAGTTCCTAAACCTGGATGGCAGAGCCTCCTACACACCTAGGCCATATGGGACTAATCTGATGGGACCCCCGTTGTTGACTGAAACGTCCCGATGTAGGGCATGACTGTACTTCCCAACTCCAAGGGCACGGAAGTGTAGCCTGTGGGGCTTTGGAAAAGAACAGAGACGCTCAAGGCCTACTCTGGACCCACTGACTCAGAATCTACTGGGATAGGTCCCGGCTTTAAAGACCAGACGTAGTCCTCCTCTGCAGACATCTCATCAACGGTTTTTCACGCTGGGTTTTCCCTCATCTGAGAAAACAGGCCAAGAGATTGTGAGGATCCATAATTAGTGTTTTAAGACATTTGGCAGGACTCAGTGTTTTTCACGTTCTGTGATACTGGGATCTGCATCTGCACTGTAATGTGTTAAACCTTGAAATCTTGTCCAAAAGTCATGTCATTACCTAGAGAATCCTTCTGTGAATTCCAGGCAGATTGCCATCTTTCTGCTTCCGCCTCCTCACCTTGACAATGGGGAGAATAACGGTAACCTGCCTTTTGGATGTGAGGATTAAATGAGACAGTTGGTGCAAAGCAGTCGGCACAGGATCTGGCACAAAGTGAAGCCTTCAATCAATTATGATTGCAGTAGTTTTGATTTCCCTCCAGTCGGAATACAGTTTAGTTGAAGTTAGTAGCTGTGCCACAGCTGTGTCTCAGGCTGGTGTCTGCCGCCCTGAGCTAAGCCATAAAAATCCCTGGAATAACTTTTCAAAAGCCTGTTAGCCTCTTGAGGCTCCTACACTTTTTTATTTTATTTTATTTTATTTTATTTTATTTTATTTTATTGCAGTAACAGTGGATCCTAAGATGATATAGCTTTCAGATGTACGTTGTAATATATTTTGAATTCTGTGTAGATTACATCGTGTTCACCACCCGAAAACTAATGATAGTCCGTCACCTCACATGTGAGCCTCATCACCCCTTTGGCTCTCTCCCCTCCCCCCTCCCCCTATGGTAACCACCAATGCAATCTCCTTTGCTCTGTGTGCGTTTGTCGTTGTTTTTATCTTCTCCTTATGAGTGAGATCACACGGTGTTTGACTTTGTCCCTCTGATTTATTTCACTTCGCATAATACCCTCAAGGTCCATCGACGTTGTCACAAATGGGCGGATCTCATCATTTCTTAGGGCCGAGTGGCATTCCATTGTGTATACATACCACATCTTCTTTATCCATTCTTCCCTTGATGGGCACCTAGGTTGCTTCCAAGTTTTGGCTGTTGTGAATAATGCTGCAGTGAGCCTAGGGGTGCATGTGTCCCTCTGCATTGGTGTTTTCAAGTTCTTGGGATGAATAGCCAGCAGTGGGCTAGCTGGATCATACATATGGTAGATGTGTTCTTAGTTTTCTGAGGATACTCCATCCTGCTTTCCGTAGTGGCTGCACCAGTCTGCCCTCCCACCAGCAGTGCAGGAGAGTTCCCTTCTCTGCACATCCTCTCCGACACTTGTCTCTTGTCTTGTTAATTAGAGCCATTCTGACCAGAGTAAGGGGACATCTCCTTGTAGTTGTGATTTGCATTTCTCTGATCGCTAAGGATGTTGAGTCCCTTTCCATATGCCTGTTGGCCATCCGTATACCTTCTTTGGAGAAATCACTGCTCAGATCTTTTGCCCGCCTTTTCAATTGGGTTGTTGATGTTTTTTGCTGTTGAGATGTATGAGTTCTTTCTGTGTTTTGGATATTAACCCCTTATCCGATATACGGTTTGCAAGAATCTTCTCCCAGTTGTTAGGTTGTGTTTTGGTTTTGTGGATGGTTTCCTTTGCGGTGCAGAGGATGTTTTTTGACTTTGATGTAGTCCCGTTTGTTCATTTTGTATTTTGTTTCCCTTGCCCAGTCAGACGTGGTACTTGAAAATAGGCTGCTAAGACTGATGTCAA
Organism: Equus caballus; assembly: GCF_041296265.1. Lineage (NCBI taxonomy): Eukaryota > Metazoa > Chordata > Mammalia > Perissodactyla > Equidae > Equus > Equus caballus. The sequence goes on from NW_027222127.1 coordinate 26,287, forward strand.
AGAGCACACTGCCTATGTTTGCTTGTAGACGTTGCATGGTTTCGGGTGTGACATTCAAGTGAAAGCCGAGGGAGGAGGCTGCAGTTCCCCGAGAGCGAGCGTAGCGGGGACCCTGCGTCCCTGTCAGCGCACCTTCCCGCTCCGCGAAGGTCCCAAGCGTGTGGGCGGGGCCGCAGGAGTTCTCCCAGGAGGGTGTCCCCGTCGCTGTCCGCAGTCCACCGCCGGAGGGGGGGGGGCGGGGCAACGGCCGGGCAGCGTCTGGGCGGCGGCGCGCGCAGCGCGCAGCGCGAGGAGAGGAGAGGAGCGCGCGGCTGCTGGGCCGCCGTCCTGGGAGGCGTGGGAGGCGTCGGCGAGCCGCGCCTGCCTGCCCAGAGCCGAGCCCGGCGGAGTCCGGCCGCGCTGTGCTGCTCTCTCCCGGGCCGGGCTCGTCCGTTCCCCCGGCGTCCGTGGACGGCGCTCCGCGTCCCCGCTGGGCACAGCAGCCCGGGCCGTGCACAGCCACGGCCGCTAGCCTGAGGAGGCCGTCCTTCAGCTCCCGCTCTTCCTGCTCGCCGGACACGGACGACCAGGGCGCCTGCGAAGAGGATTCCATCTGAGAGAGGTACCTGGGGGGCGTGGGCCTGGGGGCTGGTGGGAGGCGAGCGTGTCCCTGAGGAATAGGCTTGTGCGCCGAGAGGTGCCCGTCAGGTCGCGGGACAGCTGTGCGGCGCGGGGAGCGAGGGGGTCTCTTCGTGCGCTTGAGGCGTTCGTGGAACGGGCGGTGTGTGCCGGGCACCTGCCCAGGGGCCAGCCTGGGCATGCGGTGCCCGGGAGTCGGGCGCTGAAGCGCCAGCCGTGGTCTTGGCTTCTTGGAAGGACAGACGCGAAGTCGATAAGGACACTGGTCTCGAGGCGTTCTGAGGAGTGCGGGTCTCCCTCTTTTCGAGGCTACGTTCCGTTGGGGTTTTCACGAAGCCTGTTGTGGGCCTGAAGCTCAGGCCGGTTCAGGGGCAGTGGCCTGTCGAGGGCCACGTAAGATTTGTGTGCAGAGCCAGTGCTTTCCAAAGCCCTTGACTGTGCAGAAGTCTACCTGTTAGGGGTGCAGTGGGGGCTGTCCGGGGAGCGTTGTGAGCAGAGGTATGTGCCCCACACTTGAAAGCATGGAAGAGAAAGCGTGAGGCTGGAGGGTGCTCCGTTCGTTCCCTCCTTGCACAGAAAGTCTGGAGAGTTGACTTTGGGACAAGTCCTTCCTTTCCTCTGGTCGGTGCGTGTTCAGTGGTCTGGACACTTGGTGAGCAAGACTGACAGGCTGTTTGACGTACTGGCCCTCACAGCCTGGTTGGAAAGGACAGACAGGCAGCCACCAATTACCTAGGAGATACGTAAAAGCAATTTTGTGTTGAGTGTTGAGAAAGACGGCATTTCCTGTTAGACTTGGTGACTTAGGCAGTGATGTTGAAGCTGAGAGCAGATGCCTAAAAGAAAAGGAGGACCTGGGCGGGAGAGTGTTGGGACAGGGCAAGGGAGGAGTAGGGCCTGTCAGAGGAGCTGAAAGCATGCCCTGGAGACTGGGGCCGCCGCGTAGGGACTGTAGGGTGGGGAAAAGAAAACTTTTCGATTGAGGCTGGCGCTTTCTCTAGGTTTTTGGGGACTAAGCGTGGTGATTCAGAACGTGGACTCTGGAGCCAGACTCTGCCACATGGGTCCTGGCTCTGCCACCTACGGGCTGTGTGAACTCGGGCAAGTTACTGTACCATTCTGTGTGTCAGTTTCCTGATCTGTAAAACGGGGATGATTATCATACACACTCCATAGGTGAGTGTAAAGGTGAGAGGATATTTCATATCCGTAAAGTACTTAGAGCAGTGTCTGGCCTTTAGCAGGCGTTAGTAGTGGTTGATTAAAGAAATGGCTAAATGCATACCTAACTATTCAAGGCTTGGAGGCTGTCCCTGGTGAAACGTGTGAACTTGAATGGATTACACCCAACTTTGTTTTGTTTTGTTTCCTTTCCGGCTTGCAGTTGCTACTGACCGCATCTGCAGCACTGTGGAATTAGAAATAATCTGCCTCGACTTGGCTGCTCTTGGTAAAACAATCTAATGCTGTCCAAATTATCCCAGGGAAATAAAAGCCTTTTCAGTAGCATAGTAGGGTTAGGCTTATTTAACATGTATTGTTTATATTGGTTTGTTTAGTGTTTGTTGGTAACTTTGTGTTTTTTTTTTGGCAAAGCTGCTCGGTTAAAAAAAGCAGATTAGCTAGGAAATGGTTCAGACCCAGAGAAAAGTAGAGAGTCGTGTAAGCAGAGCACGCCTTTCCTTGACTCTCTGTCGAGAGCTTTTGTGATTCCAGCTGCTCTCTGCCTCAGACACGGTGCCCTCTGCGTGTGCAGTCATCTAAACAGTTCAGGTCTGGGACCGTGGAGAATCCAAGGCGGTATAGTCATGCTTTGCTTAACAGTGGGGATGAGTTCTGAGGAGTGTGTCATGGTCAGGCAATCTCGAGACTGTGCAAACACCACGGAGTTCCTAAACCTGGATGGCAGAGCCTCCTACACACCTAGGCCATATGGGACTAATCTGATGGGACCCCCGTTGTTGACTGAAACGTCCCGATGTAGGGCATGACTGTACTTCCCAACTCCAAGGGCACGGAAGTGTAGCCTGTGGGGCTTTGGAAAAGAACAGAGACGCTCAAGGCCTACTCTGGACCCACTGACTCAGAATCTACTGGGATAGGTCCCGGCTTTAAAGACCAGACGTAGTCCTCCTCTGCAGACATCTCATCAACGGTTTTTCACGCTGGGTTTTCCCTCATCTGAGAAAACAGGCCAAGAGATTGTGAGGATCCATAATTAGTGTTTTAAGACATTTGGCAGGACTCAGTGTTTTTCACGTTCTGTGATACTGGGATCTGCATCTGCACTGTAATGTGTTAAACCTTGAAATCTTGTCCAAAAGTCATGTCATTACCTAGAGAATCCTTCTGTGAATTCCAGGCAGATTGCCATCTTTCTGCTTCCGCCTCCTCACCTTGACAATGGGGAGAATAACGGTAACCTGCCTTTTGGATGTGAGGATTAAATGAGACAGTTGGTGCAAAGCAGTCGGCACAGGATCTGGCACAAAGTGAAGCCTTCAAGAAATTATGATTGCAGTAGTTTTGATTTCCCTCCAGTCGGAATACAGTTTAGTTGAAGTTAGTAGCTGTGCCACAGCTGTGTCTCAGGCTGGTGTCTGCCGCCCTGAGCTAAGCCATAAAAATCCCTGGAATAACTTTTCAAAAGCCTGTTAGCCTCTTGAGGCTCCTACACTTTTTTATTTTATTTTATTTTATTTTATTTTATTTTATTTTATTTTATTGCAGTAACAGTGGATCCTAAGATGATATAGCTTTCAGATGTACGTTGTAATATATTTGAATTCTGTGTAGATTACATCGTGTTCACCACCCGAAAACTAATGATAGTCCGTCACCTCACATGTGAGCCTCATCACCCCTTTGGCTCTCTCCCCTCCCCCCTCCCCCTATGGTAACCACCAATGCAATCTCCTTTGCTCTGTGTGCGTTTGTCGTTGTTTTTATCTTCTCCTTATGAGTGAGATCACACGGTGTTTGACTTTGTCCCTCTGATTTATTTCACTTCGCATAATACCCTCAAGGTCCATCGACGTTGTCACAAATGGGCGGATCTCATCATTTCTTAGGGCCGAGTGGCATTCCATTGTGTATACATACCACATCTTCTTTATCCATTCTTCCCTTGATGGGCACCTAGGTTGCTTCCAAGTTTTGGCTGTTGTGAATAATGCTGCAGTGAGCCTAGGGGTGCATGTGTCCCTCTGCATTGGTGTTTTCAAGTTCTTTGGATGAATAGCCAGCAGTGGGCTAGCTGGATCATACATATGGTAGATGTGTTCTTAGTTTTCTGAGGATACTCCATCCTGCTTTCCGTAGTGGCTGCACCAGTCTGCCCTCCCACCAGCAGTGCAGGAGAGTTCCCTTCTCTGCACATCCTCTCCGACACTTGTCTCTTGTCTTGTTAATTAGAGCCATTCTGACCAGAGTAAGGGGACATCTCCTTGTAGTTGTGATTTGCATTTCTCTGATCGCTAAGGATGTTGAGTCCCTTTCCATATGCCTGTTGGCCATCCGTATACCTTCTTTGGAGAAATCACTGCTCAGATCTTTTGCCCGCCTTTTCAATTGGGTTGTTGATGTTTTTTGCTGTTGAGATGTATGAGTTCTTTCTGTGTTTTGGATATTAACCCCTTATCCGATATACGGTTTGCAAGAATCTTCTCCCAGTTGTTAGGTTGTGTTTTGGTTTTGTGGATGGTTTCCTTTGCGGTGCAGAGGATGTTTTTTGACTTTGATGTAGTCCCGTTTGTTCATTTTGTATTTTGTTTCCCTTGCCCAGTCAGACGTGGTACTTGAAAATAGGCTGCTAAGACTGATGTCAAAGAGCACACTGCCTATGTTTGCTTGTAGACGTTGCATGGTTTCGGGTGTGACATTCAAGTGAAAGCCGAGGGAGGAGGCTGCAGTTCCCCGAGAGCGAGCGTAGCGGGGACCCTGCGTCCCTGTCAGCGCACCTTCCCGCTCCGCGAAGGTCCCAAGCGTGTGGGCGGGGCCGCAGGAGTTCTCCCAGGAGGGTGTCCCCGTCGCTGTCCGCAGTCCACCGCCGGAGGGGGGGGGGCGGGGCAACGGCCGGGCAGCGTCTGGGCGGCGGCGCGCGCGCGCTGCGCGCGCGAGGAGAGGAGAGGAGCGCGCGGCTGCTGGGCCGCCGTCCTGGGAGGCGTGGGAGGCGTCGGCGAGCCGCGCCTGCCTGCCCAGAGCCGAGCCCGGCGGAGTCCGGCCGCGCTGTGCTGCTCTCTCCCGGGCCGGGCTCGTCCGTTCCCCCCGGCGTCCGTGGACGGCGCTCCGCGTCCCCGCTGGGCACAGCAGCCCGGGCCGTGCACAGCCACGGCCGCTAGCCTGAGGAGGCCGTCCTTCAGCTCCCGCTCTTCCTGCTCGCCGGACACGGACGACCAGGGCGCCTGCGAAGAGGATTCCATCTGAGAGAGGTACCTGGGGGGCGTGGGCCTGGGGGCTGGTGGGAGGCGAGCGTGTCCCTGAGGAATAGGCTTGTGCGCCGAGAGGTGCCCGTCAGGTCGCGGGACAGCTGTGCGGCGCGGGGAGCGAGGGGGTCTCTTCGTGCGCTTGAGGCGTTCGTGGAACGGGCGGTGTGTGCCGGGCACCTGCCCAGGGGCCAGCCTGGGCATGCGGTGCCCGGGAGTCGGGCGCTGAAGCGCCAGCCGTGGTCTTGGCTTCTTGGAAGGACAGACGCGAAGTCGATAAGGACACTGGTCTCGAGGCGTTCTGAGGAGTGCGGGTCTCCCTCTTTTCGAGGCTACGTTCCGTTGGGGTTTTCACGAAGCCTGTTGTGGGCCTGAAGCTCAGGCCGGTTCAGGGCAGTGGCCTGTCGAGGGCCACGTAAGATTTGTGTGCAGAGCCAGTGCTTTCCAAAGCCCTTGACTGTGCAGAAGTCTACCTGTTAGGGGTGCAGTGGGGGCTGTCCGGGGAGCGTTGTGAGCAGAGGTATGTGCCCCACACTTGAAAGCATGGAAGAGAAAGCGTGAGGCTGGAGGGTGCTCCGTTCGTTCCCTCCTTGCACAGAAAGTCTGGAGAGTTGACTTTGGGACAAGTCCTTCCTTTCCTCTGGTCGGTGCGTGTTCAGTGGTCTGGACACTTGGTGAGCAAGACTGACAGGCTGTTTGACGTACTGGCCCTCACAGCCTGGTTGGAAAGGACAGACAGGCAGCCACCAATTACCTAGGAGATACGTAAAAGCAATTTTGTGTTGAGTGTTGAGAAAGACGGCATTTCCTGTTAGACTTGGTGACTTAGGCAGTGATGTTGAAGCTGAGAGCAGATGCCTAAAAGAAAAGGAGGACCTGTGCGGGAGAGTGTTGGGACAGGGCAAGGGAGGAGTAGGGCCTGTCAGAGGAGCTGAAAGCATGCCCTGGAGACTGGGGCCGCCGCGTAGGGACTGTAGAGGTGGGGAAAAGAAAACTTTTCGATTGAGGCTGGCGCTTTCTCTAGGTTTTTGGGGACTAAGCGTGGTGATTCAGAACGTGGACTCTGGAGCCAGACTCTGCCACATGGGTCCTGGCTCTGCCACCTACGGGCTGTGTGAACTCGGGCAAGTTACTGTACCATTCTGTGTGTCAGTTTCCTGATCTGTAAAACGGGGATGATTATCATACACACTCCATAGGTGAGTGTAAAGGTGAGAGGATATTTCATATCCGTAAAGTACTTAGAGCAGTGTCTGGCCTTTAGCAGGCGTTAGTAGTGGTTGATTAAAGAAATGGCTAAATGCATACCTAACTATTCAAGGCTTGGAGGCTGTCCCTGGTGAAACGTGTGAACTTGAATGGATTACACCCAACTTTGTTTTGTTTTGTTTCCTTTCCGGCTTGCAGTTGCTACTGACCGCATCTGCAGCACTGTGGAATTAGAAATAATCTGCCTCGACTTGGCTGCTCTTGGTAAAACAATCTAATGCTGTCCAAATTATCCAGGGAAATAAAAGCCTTTTCAGTAGCATAGTAGGGTTAGGCTTATTTAACATGTATTGTTTATATTGGTTTGTTTAGTGTTTGTTGGTAACTTTGTGTTTTTTTTTTTGGCAAAGCTGCTCGGTTAAAAAAAGCAGATTAGCTAGGAAATGGTTCAGACCCAGAGAAAAGTAGAGAGTCGTGTAAGCAGAGCACGCCTTTCCTTGACTCTCTGTCGAGAGCTTTTGTGATTCCAGCTGCTCTCTGCCTCAGACACGGTGCCCTCTGCGTGTGCAGTCATCTAAACAGTTCAGGTCTGGGACCGTGGAGAATCCAAGGCGGTATAGTCATGCTTTGCTTAACAGTGGGGATGAGTTCTGAGGAGTGTGTCATGGTCAGGCAATCTCGAGACTGTGCAAACACCACGGAGTTCCTAAACCTGGATGGCAGAGCCTCCTACACACCTAGGCCATATGGGACTAATCTGATGGGACCCCCGTTGTTGACTGAAACGTCCCGATGTAGGGCATGACTGTACTTCCCAACTCCAAGGGCACGGAAGTGTAGCCTGTGGGGCTTTGGAAAAGAACAGAGACGCTCAAGGCCTACTCTGGACCCACTGACTCAGAATCTACTGGGATAGGTCCCGGCTTTAAAGACCAGACGTAGTCCTCCTCTGCAGACATCTCATCAACGGTTTTTCACGCTGGGTTTTCCCTCATCTGAGAAAACAGGCCAAGAGATTGTGAGGATCCATAATTAGTGTTTTAAGACATTTGGCAGGACTCAGTGTTTTTCACGTTCTGTGATACTGGGATCTGCATCTGCACTGTAATGTGTTAAACCTTGAAATCTTGTCCAAAAGTCATGTCATTACCTAGAGAATCCTTCTGTGAATTCCAGGCAGATTGCCATCTTTCTGCTTCCGCCTCCTCACCTTGACAATGGGGAGAATAACGGTAACCTGCCTTTTGGATGTGAGGATTAAATGAGACAGTTGGTGCAAAGCAGTCGGCACAGGATCTGGCACAAAGTGAAGCCTTCAATCAATTATGATTGCAGTAGTTTTGATTTCCCTCCAGTCGGAATACAGTTTAGTTGAAGTTAGTAGCTGTGCCACAGCTGTGTCTCAGGCTGGTGTCTGCCGCCCTGAGCTAAGCCATAAAAATCCCTGGAATAACTTTTCAAAAGCCTGTTAGCCTCTTGAGGCTCCTACACTTTTTTATTTTATTTTATTTTATTTTATTTTATTTTATTTTATTGCAGTAACAGTGGATCCTAAGATGATATAGCTTTCAGATGTACGTTGTAATATATTTTGAATTCTGTGTAGATTACATCGTGTTCACCACCCGAAAACTAATGATAGTCCGTCACCTCACATGTGAGCCTCATCACCCCTTTGGCTCTCTCCCCTCCCCCCTCCCCCTATGGTAACCACCAATGCAATCTCCTTTGCTCTGTGTGCGTTTGTCGTTGTTTTTATCTTCTCCTTATGAGTGAGATCACACGGTGTTTGACTTTGTCCCTCTGATTTATTTCACTTCGCATAATACCCTCAAGGTCCATCGACGTTGTCACAAATGGGCGGATCTCATCATTTCTTAGGGCCGAGTGGCATTCCATTGTGTATACATACCACATCTTCTTTATCCATTCTTCCCTTGATGGGCACCTAGGTTGCTTCCAAGTTTTGGCTGTTGTGAATAATGCTGCAGTGAGCCTA
>NW_027222128.1:0-25865 GCF_041296265.1 Equus caballus
CTACACTTCCGTGCCCTTGGAGTTGGGAAGTACAGTCATGCCCTACATCGGGACGTTTTCAGTCAACAACGGGGGTCCCATCAGATTAGTCCCATATGGCCTAGGTGTGTAGGAGGCTCTGCCATCCAGGTTTAGGAACTCCGTGGTGTTTGCACAGTCTCGAGATTGCCTGACCAAGACACACTCCTCAGAACTCATCCCCACTGTTAAGCAAAGCATGACTATACCGCCTTGGATTCTCCACGGTCCCAGACCTGAACTGTTTAGATGAACTGCACACGCAGAGGGCACCGTGTCTGAGGCAGAGAGCAGCTGGAATCACAAAAGCTCTCGACAGAGAGTCAAGGAAAGGCGTGCTCTGCTTACACGACTCTCTACTTTTCTCTGGGTCTGAACCATTTCCTAGCTAATCTGCTTTTTTTAACCGAGCAGCTTTGCCAAAAAAAAAACACAAAGTTACCAACAAACACTAAACAAACCAATATAAACAATACATGTTAAATAAGCCTAACCCTACTATGCTACTGAAAAGGCTTTTATTTCCCTGGGATAATTTGGACAGCATTAGATTGTTTTACCAAGAGCAGCCAAGTCGAGGCAGATTATTTCTAATTCCACAGTGCTGCAGATGCGGTCAGTAGCAACTGCAAGCCGGAAAGGAAACAAAACAAAACAAAGTTGGGTGTAATCCATTCAAGTTCACACGTTTCACCCAGGGACAGCCTCCAAGCCTTGAATAGTTAGGTATGCATTTAGCCATTTCTTTAATCAACCACTACTAACGCCTGCTAAAGGCCAGACACTGCTCTAAGTACTTTACGGATATGAAATATCCTCTCACCTTTACACTCACCTATGGAGTGTGTATGATAATCATCCCCGTTTTACAGATCAGGAACTGACACACAGAATGGTACAGTAACTTGCCCGAGTTCACACAGCCCGTAGGTGGCAGAGCCAGGACCATGTGGCAGAGTCTGCTCCAGAGTCCACGTTCTGAATCACCACGCTTAGTCCCCAAAAACCTAGAGAAAGCGCCAGCCTCAATCGAAAAGTTTTCTTTTCCCCACCCTACAGTCCCTACGCGGCGGCCCCAGTCTCCAGGCATGCTTTCAGCTCCTCTGACAGGCCCCTACTCCTCCCTTGCCCTGTCCCAACACTCTCCGCACAGGTCCTCCTTTTCTTTTAGGCATCTGCTCTCAGCTTCAACATCACTGCCTAAGTCACCAAGTCTAACAGGAAATGCCGTCTTTCTCAACACTCAACACAAAATTGCTTTACGTATCTCCTAGGTAATTGGTGGCTGCCTGTCTGTCCTTTCCAACCAGGCTGTGAGGGCCAGTACGTCAAACAGCCTGTCAGTCTTGCTCACCAAGTGTCCAGACCACTGAACACGCACCGACCAGAGGAAAGGAAGGACTTGTCCCAAAGTCAACTCTCCAGACTTTCTGTGCAAGGAGGGAACGAACGGAGCACCCCTCCAGCCTCACGCTTTCTCTTCCATGCTTTCAAGTGTGGGGCACATACCTCTGCTCACAACGCTCCCCGGACAGCCCCCACTGCACCCCTAACAGGTAGACTTCTGCACAGTCAAGGGCTTTGGAAAGCACTGGCTCTGCACACAAATCTTACGTGGCCCTCGACAGGCCACTGCCCCTGAACCGGCCTGAGCTTCAGGCCCACAACAGGCTTCGTGAAAACCCCAACGGAACGTAGCCTCGAAAAGAGGGAGACCCGCACTCCTCAGAACGCCTCGAGACCAGTGTCCTTATCGACTTCGCGTCTGTCCTTCACGAAGAAGCCAAGACCACGGCTGGCGCTTCAGCGCCCGACTCCCGGGCACCGCATGCCCAGGCTGGCCCCTGGGCAGGTGCCCGGCACACACCGCCCGTTCCACGAACGCCTCAAGCGCACGAAGAGACCCCCTCGCTCCCCGCGCCGCACAGCTGTCCCGCGACCTGACGGGCACCTCTCGGCGCACAAGCCTATTCCTCAGGGACACGCTCGCCTCCCACCAGCCCCCAGGCCCACGCCCCCCAGGTACCTCTCTCAGATGGAATCCTCTTCGCAGGCGCCCTGGTCGTCCGTGTCCGGCGAGCAGGAAGAGCGGGGAGCTGAAGGACGGCCTCCTCAGGCTAGCGGCCGTGGCTGTGCACGGCCCCGGGCTGCTGTGCCCAGCGGGGACGCGGAGCGCCGTCCACGGACGCCGGGGGAACGGACGAGCCCGGCCCGGGAGAGAGCAGCACAGCGCGGCCGGACTCCCGCCGGGCTCGGCTCTGGGCAGGCAGGCGCGGCTCGCCGACGCCTCCCACGCCTCCCAGGACGGCGGCCCAGCAGCCGCGCGCTCCTCTCCTCTCCTCGCGCGCGCGCGCGCGCGCCGCCGCCCAGACCGCTGCCCGGCCGTTGCCCCGCCCCCCCCCCCTCCGGCGGTGGACTGCGGACAGCGACGGGGACACCCTCCTGGGAGAACTCCTGCGGCCCCCGCCCACACGCTTGGGACCTTCGCGGAGCGGGAAGGTGCGCTGACAGGGACGCAGGGTCCCCGCTACGCTCGCTCTCGGGGAACTGCAGCCTCCTCCCTCGGCTTTCACTTGAATGTCACACCCGAAACCATGCAACGTCTACAAGCAAAGCATAGGCAGTGTGCTCTTTGACATCAGTCTTAGCAGCCTATTTTCAAGTACCACGTCTGACTGGGCAAGGGAAACAAAATACAAAATGAACAAACGGGACTACATCAAAGTCAAAAAACATCCTCTGCACCGCAAAGGAAACCATCCACAAAACCAAAACACAACCTAAACAACTGGGAGAAGATTCTTGCAAACCGTATATCGGATAAGGGGTTAATATCCAAAAACACAGAAAGAACTCATACATCTCAACAGCAAAAAACATCAACAACCCAATTGAAAAGGCGGGCAAAAGATCTGAGCAGTGATTTCTCCAAAGAAGGGTATACGGATGGCCAACAGGCATATGGAAAGGGACTCAACATCCTTAGCGATCAGAGAAATGCAAATCACAACTACAAGGAGATGTCCCCTTACTCTGGTCAGAATGGCTCTAATTAACAAGACAAGAGACAAGTGTCGGAGAGGATGTGCAGAGAAGGGAACTCTCCTGCACTGCTGGTGGGAGGGCAGACTGGTGCAGCCACTACGGAAAGCAGGATGGAGTATCCTCAGAAAACTAAGAACACATCTACCATATGTATGATCCAGCTAGCCCACTGCTGGCTATTCATCCCAAGAACTTGAAAACACCAATGCAGAGGGACACATGCACCCCTAGGCTCACTGCAGCATTATTCACAACAGCCAAAACTTGGAAGCAACCTAGGTGCCCATCAAGGGAAGAATGGATAAAGAAGATGTGGTATGTATACACAATGGAATGCCACTCGGCCCTAAGAAATGATGAGATCCGCCCATTTGTGACAACGTCGATGGACCTTGAGGGTATTATGCGAAGTGAAATAAATCAGAGGGACAAAGTCAAACACCGTGTGATCTCACTCATAAGGAGAAGATAAAAACAACGACAAACGCACACAGAGCAAAGGAGATTGCATTGGTGGTTACCATAGGGGGAGGGGGGAGGGGAGAGAGCCAAAGGGGTGATGAGGCTCACATGTGAGGTGACGGACTATCATTAGTTTTCGGGTGGTGAACACGATGTAATCTACACAGAATTCAAAATATATTACAACGTACATCTGAAAGCTATATCATCTTAGGATCCACTGTTACTGCAATAAAATAAAATAAAATAAAATAAAATAAAATAAAATAAAATAAAATAAAAAAGTATAGGAGCCTCAAGAGGCTAACAGGCTTTTGAAAAGTTATTCCAGGGATTTTTATGGCTTAGCTCAGGGCGGCAGACACCAGCCTGAGACACAGCTGTGGCACAGCTACTAACTTCAACTAAACTGTATTCCGACTGGAGGGAAATCAAAACTACTGCAATCATAATTGATTGAAGGCTTCACTTTGTGCCAGATCCTGTGCCGACTGCTTTGCACCAACTGTCTCATTTAATCCTCACATCCAAAAGGCAGGTTACCGTTATTCTCCCCATTGTCAAGGTGAGGAGGCGGAAGCAGAAAGATGGCAATCTGCCTGGAATTCACAGAAGGATTCTCTAGGTAATGACATGACTTTTGGACAAGATTTCAAGGTTTAACACATTACAGTGCAGATGCAGATCCCAGTATCACAGAACGTGAAAAACACTGAGTCCTGCCAAATGTCTTAAAACACTAATTATGGATCCTCACAATCTCTTGGCCTGTTTTCTCAGATGAGGGAAAACCCAGCGTGAAAAACCGTTGATGAGATGTCTGCAGAGGAGGACTACGTCTGGTCTTTAAAGCCGGGACCTATCCCAGTAGATTCTGAGTCAGTGGGTCCAGAGTAGGCCTTGAGCGTCTCTGTTCTTTTCCAAAGCCCCACAGGCTACACTTCCGTGCCCTTGGAGTTGGGAAGTACAGTCATGCCCTACATCGGGACGTTTCAGTCAACAACGGGGGTCCCATCAGATTAGTCCCATATGGCCTAGGTGTGTAGGAGGCTCTGCCATCCAGGTTTAGGAACTCCGTGGTGTTTGCACACTCTCGAGATTGCCTGACCATGACACACTCCTCAGAACTCATCCCCACTGTTAAGCAAAGCATGACTATACCGCCTTGGATTCTCCACGGTCCCAGACCTGAACTGTTTAGATGACTGCACACGCAGAGGGCACCGTGTCTGAGGCAGAGAGCAGCTGGAATCACAAAAGCTCTCGACAGAGAGTCAAGGAAAGGCGTGCTCTGCTTACACGACTCTCTACTTTTCTCTGGGTCTGAACCATTTCCTAGCTAATCTGCTTTTTTTAACCGAGCAGCTTTGCCAAAAAAAAAACACAAAGTTACCAACAAACACTAAACAAACCAATATAAACAATACATGTTAAATAAGCCTAACCCTACTATGCTACTGAAAAGGCTTTTATTTCCCTGGGATAATTTGGACAGCATTAGATTGTTTTACCAAGAGCAGCCAAGTCGAGGCAGATTATTTCTAATTCCACAGTGCTGCAGATGCGGTCAGTAGCAACTGCAAGCCGGAAAGGAAACAAAACAAAACAAAGTTGGGTGTAATCCATTCAAGTTCACACGTTTCACCAGGGACAGCCTCCAAGCCTTGAATAGTTAGGTATGCATTTAGCCATTTCTTTAGTCAACCACTACTAACGCCTGCTAAAGGCCAGACACTGCTCTAAGTACTTTACGGATATGAAATATCCTCTCACCTTTACACTCACCTATGGAGTGTGTATGATAATCATCCCCGTTTTACAGATCAGGAAACTGACACACAGAATGGTACAGTAACTTGCCCGAGTTCACACAGCCCGTAGGTGGCAGAGCCAGGACCCATGTGGCAGAGTCTGGCTCCAGAGTCCACGTTCTGAATCACCACGCTTAGTCCCCAAAAACCTAGAGAAAGCGCCAGCCTCAATCGAAAAGTTTTCTTTTCCCCACCCTACAGTCCCTACGCGGCGGCCCCAGTCTCCAGGGCATGCTTTCAGCTCCTCTGACAGGCCCTACTCCTCCCTTGCCCTGTCCCAACACTCTCCCGCACAGGTCCTCCTTTTCTTTTAGGCATCTGCTCTCAGCTTCAACATCACTGCCTAAGTCACCAAGTCTAACAGGAAATGCCGTCTTTCTCAACACTCAACACAAAATTGCTTTTACGTATCTCCTAGGTAATTGGTGGCTGCCTGTCTGTCCTTTCCAACCAGGCTGTGAGGGCCAGTACGTCAAACAGCCTGTCAGTCTTGCTCACCAAGTGTCCAGACCACTGAACACGCACCGACCAGAGGAAAGGAAGGACTTGTCCCAAAGTCAACTCTCCAGACTTTCTGTGCAAGGAGGGAACGAACGGAGCACCCTCCAGCCTCACGCTTTCTCTTCCATGCTTTCAAGTGTGGGGCACATACCTCTGCTCACAACGCTCCCCGGACAGCCCCCACTGCACCCCTAACAGGTAGACTTCTGCACAGTCAAGGGCTTTGGAAAGCACTGGCTCTGCACACAAATCTTACGTGGCCCTCGACAGGCCACTGCCCCTGAACCGGCCTGAGCTTCAGGCCCACAACAGGCTTCGTGAAAACCCCAACGGAACGTAGCCTCGAAAAGAGGGAGACCCGCACTCCTCAGAACGCCTCGAGACCAGTGTCCTTATCGACTTCGCGTCTGTCCTTCCAAGAAGCCAAGACCACGGCTGGCGCTTCAGCGCCCGACTCCCGGGCACCGCATGCCCAGGCTGGCCCCTGGGCAGGTGCCCGGCACACACCGCCCGTTCCACGAACGCCTCAAGCGCACGAAGAGACCCCCTCGCTCCCCGCGCCGCACAGCTGTCCCGCGACCTGACGGGCACCTCTCGGCGCACAAGCCTATTCCTCAGGGACGCGCTCGCCTCCCACCAGCCCCCAGGCCCACGCCCCCCAGGTACCTCTCTCAGATGGAATCCTCTTCGCAGGCGCCCTGGTCGTCCGTGTCCGGCGAGCAGGAAGAGCGGGAGCTGAAGGACGGCCTCCTCAGGCTAGCGGCCGTGGCTGTGCACGGCCCGGGCTGCTGTGCCCAGCGGGGACGCGGAGCGCCGTCCACGGACGCCGGGGGAACGGACGAGCCCGGCCCGGGAGAGAGCAGCACAGCGCGGCCGGACTCCGCCGGGCTCGGCTCTGGGCAGGCAGGCGCGGCTCGCCGACGCCTCCCACGCCTCCCAGGACGGCGGCCCAGCAGCCGCGCGCTCCTCTCCTCTCCTCGCGCGCGCGCGCGCGCCGCCGCCCAGACGCTGCCCGGCCGTTGCCCCGCCCCCCCCCCCTCCGGCGGTGGACTGCGGACAGCGACGGGGACACCCTCCTGGGAGAACTCCTGCGGCCCCGCCCACACGCTTGGGACCTTCGCGGAGCGGGAAGGTGCGCTGACAGGGACGCAGGGTCCCCGCTACGCTCGCTCTCGGGGAACTGCAGCCTCCTCCCTCGGCTTTCACTTGAATGTCACACCCGAAACCATGCAACGTCTACAAGCAAACATAGGCAGTGTGCTCTTTGACATCAGTCTTAGCAGCCTATTTTCAAGTACCACGTCTGACTGGGCAAGGGAAACAAAATACAAAATGAACAAACGGGACTACATCAAAGTCAAAAAACATCCTCTGCACCGCAAAGGAAACCATCCACAAAACCAAAACACAACCTAACAACTGGGAGAAGATTCTTGCAAACCGTATATCGGATAAGGGGTTAATATCCAAAACACAGAAAGAACTCATACATCTCAACAGCAAAAAACATCAACAACCCAATTGAAAAGGCGGGCAAAAGATCTGAGCAGTGATTTCTCCAAAGAAGGTATACGGATGGCCAACAGGCATATGGAAAGGGACTCAACATCCTTAGCGATCAGAGAAATGCAAATCACAACTACAAGGAGATGTCCCCTTACTCTGGTCAGAATGGCTCTAATTAACAAGACAAGAGACAAGTGTCGGAGAGGATGTGCAGAGAAGGGAACTCTCCTGCACTGCTGGTGGGAGGGCAGACTGGTGCAGCCACTACGGAAAGCAGGATGGAGTATCCTCAGAAAACTAAGAACACATCTACCATATGTATGATCCAGCTAGGCCACTGCTGGCTATTCATCCCAAGAACTTGAAAACACCAATGCAGAGGGACACATGCACCCCTAGGCTCACTGCAGCATTATTCACAACAGCCAAAACTTGGAAGCAACCTAGGTGCCCATCAAGGGAAGAATGGATAAAGAAGATGTGGTATGTATACACAATGGAATGCCACTCGGCCCTAAGAAATGATGAGATCCGCCCATTTGTGACAACGTCGATGGACCTTGAGGGTATTATGCGAAGTGAAATAAATCAGAGGGACAAAGTCAAACACCGTGTGATCTCACTCATAAGGAGAAGATAAAAACAACGACAAACGCACACAGAGCAAAGGAGATTGCATTGGTGGTTACCATAGGGGGAGGGGGGAGGGGAGAGAGCCAAAGGGGTGATGAGGCTCACATGTGAGGTGACGGACTATCATTAGTTTTCGGGTGGTGAACACGATGTAATCTACACAGAATTCAAAATATATTACAACGTACATCTGAAAGCTATATCATCTTAGGATCCACTGTTACTGCAATAAAATAAAATAAAATAAAATAAAATAAAATAAAATAAAAAAGTGTAGGAGCCTCAAGAGGCTAACAGGCTTTTGAAAAGTTATTCCAGGGATTTTTATGGCTTAGCTCAGGGCGGCAGACACCAGCCTGAGACACAGCTGTGGCACAGCTACTAACTTCAACTAAACTGTATTCCGACTGGAGGGAAATCAAAACTACTGCAATCATAATTGATTGAAGGCTTCACTTTGTGCCAGATCCTGTGCCGACTGCTTTGCACCAACTGTCTCATTTAATCCTCACATCCAAAAGGCAGGTTACCGTTATTCTCCCCATTGTCAAGGTGAGGAGGCGGAAGCAGAAAGATGGCAATCTGCCTGGAATTCACAGAAGGATTCTCTAGGTAATGACATGACTTTTGGACAAGATTTCAAGGTTTAACACATTACAGTGCAGATGCAGATCCCAGTATCACAGAACGTGAAAAACACTGAGTCCTGCCAAATGTCTTAAAACACTAATTATGGATCCTCACAATCTCTTGGCCTGTTTTCTCAGATGAGGGAAAACCCAGCGTGAAAAACCGTTGATGAGATGTCTGCAGAGGAGGACTACGTCTGGTCTTTAAAGCCGGGACCTATCCCAGTAGATTCTGAGTCAGTGGGTCCAGAGTAGGCCTTGAGCGTCTCTGTTCTTTTCCAAAGCCCCACAGGCTACACTTCCGTGCCCTTGGAGTTGGGAAGTACAGTCATGCCCTACATCGGGACGTTTCAGTCAACAACGGGGGTCCCATCAGATTAGTCCCATATGGCCTAGGTGTGTAGGAGGCTCTGCCATCCAGGTTTAGGAACTCCGTGGTGTTTGCACAGTCTCGAGATTGCCTGACCATGACACACTCCTCAGAACTCATCCCCACTGTTAAGCAAAGCATGACTATACCGCCTTGGATTCTCCACGGTCCCAGACCTGAACTGTTTAGATGACTGCACACGCAGAGGGCACCGTGTCTGAGGCAGAGAGCAGCTGGAATCACAAAAGCTCTCGACAGAGAGTCAAGGAAAGGCGTGCTCTGCTTACACGACTCTCTACTTTTCTCTGGGTCTGAACCATTTCCTAGCTAATCTGCTTTTTTTAACCGAGCAGCTTTGCCAAAAAAAAAACACAAAGTTACCAACAAACACTAAACAAACCAATATAAACAATACATGTTAAATAAGCCTAACCCTACTATGCTACTGAAAAGGCTTTTATTTCCCTGGGATAATTTGGACAGCATTAGATTGTTTTACCAAGAGCAGCCAAGTCGAGGCAGATTATTTCTAATTCCACAGTGCTGCAGATGCGGTCAGTAGCAACTGCAAGCCGGAAAGGAAACAAAACAAAACAAAGTTGGGTGTAATCCATTCAAGTTCACACGTTTCACCAGGGACAGCCTCCAAGCCTTGAATAGTTAGGTATGCATTTAGCCATTTCTTTAATCAACCACTACTAACGCCTGCTAAAGGCCAGACACTGCTCTAAGTACTTTACGGATATGAAATATCCTCTCACCTTTACACTCACCTATGGAGTGTGTATGATAATCATCCCCGTTTTACAGATCAGGAAACTGACACACAGAATGGTACAGTAACTTGCCCGAGTTCACACAGCCCGTAGGTGGCAGAGCCAGGACCCATGTGGCAGAGTCTGGCTCCAGAGTCCACGTTCTGAATCACCACGCTTAGTCCCCAAAAACCTAGAGAAAGCGCCAGCCTCAATCGAAAAGTTTTCTTTTCCCCACCCTACAGTCCCTACGCGGCGGCCCCAGTCTCCAGGGCATGCTTTCAGCTCCTCTGACAGGCCCTACTCCTCCCTTGCCCTGTCCCAACACTCTCCCGCACAGGTCCTCCTTTTCTTTTAGGCATCTGCTCTCAGCTTCAACATCACTGCCTAAGTCACCAAGTCTAACAGGAAATGCCGTCTTTCTCAACACTCAACACAAAATTGCTTTTACGTATCTCCTAGGTAATTGGTGGCTGCCTGTCTGTCCTTTCCAACCAGGCTGTGAGGGCCAGTACGTCAAACAGCCTGTCAGTCTTGCTCACCAAGTGTCCAGACCACTGAACACGCACCGACCAGAGGAAAGGAAGGACTTGTCCCAAAGTCAACTCTCCAGACTTTCTGTGCAAGGAGGGAACGAACGGAGCACCCTCCAGCCTCACGCTTTCTCTTCCATGCTTTCAAGTGTGGGGCACATACCTCTGCTCACAACGCTCCCCGGACAGCCCCCACTGCACCCCTAACAGGTAGACTTCTGCACAGTCAAGGGCTTTGGAAAGCACTGGCTCTGCACACAAATCTTACGTGGCCCTCGACAGGCCACTGCCCCTGAACCGGCCTGAGCTTCAGGCCCACAACAGGCTTCGTGAAAACCCCAACGGAACGTAGCCTCGAAAAGAGGGAGACCCGCACTCCTCAGAACGCCTCGAGACCAGTGTCCTTATCGACTTCGCGTCTGTCCTTCCAAGAAGCCAAGACCACGGCTGGCGCTTCAGCGCCCGACTCCCGGGCACCGCATGCCCAGGCTGGCCCCTGGGCAGGTGCCCGGCACACACCGCCCGTTCCACGAACGCCTCAAGCGCACGAAGAGACCCCCTCGCTCCCCGCGCCGCACAGCTGTCCCGCGACCTGACGGGCACCTCTCGGCGCACAAGCCTATTCCTCAGGGACACGCTCGCCTCCCACCAGCCCCCAGGCCCACGCCCCCCAGGTACCTCTCTCAGATGGAATCCTCTTCGCAGGCGCCCTGGTCGTCCGTGTCCGGCGAGCAGGAAGAGCGGGAGCTGAAGGACGGCCTCCTCAGGCTAGCGGCCGTGGCTGTGCACGGCCCGGGCTGCTGTGCCCAGCGGGGACGCGGAGCGCCGTCCACGGACGCCGGGGGAACGGACGAGCCCGGCCCGGGAGAGAGCAGCACAGCGCGGCCGGACTCCGCCGGGCTCGGCTCTGGGCAGGCAGGCGCGGCTCGCCGACGCCTCCCACGCCTCCCAGGACGGCGGCCCAGCAGCCGCGCGCTCCTCTCCTCTCCTCGCGCGCGCGCGCGCGCGCCGCCGCCCAGACGCTGCCCGGCCGTTGCCCCGCCCCCCCCCCCTCCGGCGGTGGACTGCGGACAGCGACGGGGACACCCTCCTGGGAGAACTCCTGCGGCCCCGCCCACACGCTTGGGACCTTCGCGGAGCGGGAAGGTGCGCTGACAGGGACGCAGGGTCCCCGCTACGCTCGCTCTCGGGGAACTGCAGCCTCCTCCCTCGGCTTTCACTTGAATGTCACACCCGAAACCATGCAACGTCTACAAGCAAACATAGGCAGTGTGCTCTTTGACATCAGTCTTAGCAGCCTATTTTCAAGTACCACGTCTGACTGGGCAAGGGAAACAAAATACAAAATGAACAAACGGGACTACATCAAAGTCAAAAAACATCCTCTGCACCGCAAAGGAAACCATCCACAAAACCAAAACACAACCTAACAACTGGGAGAAGATTCTTGCAAACCGTATATCGGATAAGGGGTTAATATCCAAAACACAGAAAGAACTCATACATCTCAACAGCAAAAAACATCAACAACCCAATTGAAAAGGCGGGCAAAAGATCTGAGCAGTGATTTCTCCAAAGAAGGTATACGGATGGCCAACAGGCATATGGAAAGGGACTCAACATCCTTAGCGATCAGAGAAATGCAAATCACAACTACAAGGAGATGTCCCCTTACTCTGGTCAGAATGGCTCTAATTAACAAGACAAGAGACAAGTGTCGGAGAGGATGTGCAGAGAAGGGAACTCTCCTGCACTGCTGGTGGGAGGGCAGACTGGTGCAGCCACTACGGAAAGCAGGATGGAGTATCCTCAGAAAACTAAGAACACATCTACCATATGTATGATCCAGCTAGCCCACTGCTGGCTATTCATCCAAAGAACTTGAAAACACCAATGCAGAGGGACACATGCACCCCTAGGCTCACTGCAGCATTATTCACAACAGCCAAAACTTGGAAGCAACCTAGGTGCCCATCAAGGGAAGAATGGATAAAGAAGATGTGGTATGTATACACAATGGAATGCCACTCGGCCCTAAGAAATGATGAGATCCGCCCATTTGTGACAACGTCGATGGACCTTGAGGGTATTATGCGAAGTGAAATAAATCAGAGGGACAAAGTCAAACACCGTGTGATCTCACTCATAAGGAGAAGATAAAAACAACGACAAACGCACACAGAGCAAAGGAGATTGCATTGGTGGTTACCATAGGGGGAGGGGGGAGGGGAGAGAGCCAAAGGGGTGATGAGGCTCACATGTGAGGTGACGGACTATCATTAGTTTTCGGGTGGTGAACACGATGTAATCTACACAGAATTCAAAATATATTACAACGTACATCTGAAAGCTATATCATCTTAGGATCCACTGTTACTGCAATAAAATAAAATAAAATAAAATAAAATAAAATAAAATAAAATAAAAAAGTGTAGGAGCCTCAAGAGGCTAACAGGCTTTTGAAAAGTTATTCCAGGGATTTTTATGGCTTAGCTCAGGGCGGCAGACACCAGCCTGAGACACAGCTGTGGCACAGCTACTAACTTCAACTAAACTGTATTCCGACTGGAGGGAAATCAAAACTACTGCAATCATAATTGATTGAAGGCTTCACTTTGTGCCAGATCCTGTGCCGACTGCTTTGCACCAACTGTCTCATTTAATCCTCACATCCAAAAGGCAGGTTACCGTTATTCTCCCCATTGTCAAGGTGAGGAGGCGGAAGCAGAAAGATGGCAATCTGCCTGGAATTCACAGAAGGATTCTCTAGGTAATGACATGACTTTTGGACAAGATTTCAAGGTTTAACACATTACAGTGCAGATGCAGATCCCAGTATCACAGAACGTGAAAAACACTGAGTCCTGCCAAATGTCTTAAAACACTAATTATGGATCCTCACAATCTCTTGGCCTGTTTTCTCAGATGAGGGAAAACCCAGCGTGAAAAACCGTTGATGAGATGTCTGCAGAGGAGGACTACGTCTGGTCTTTAAAGCCGGGACCTATCCCAGTAGATTCTGAGTCAGTGGGTCCAGAGTAGGCCTTGAGCGTCTCTGTTCTTTTCCAAAGCCCCACAGGCTACACTTCCGTGCCCTTGGAGTTGGGAAGTACAGTCATGCCCTACATCGGGACGTTTCAGTCAACAACGGGGGTCCCATCAGATTAGTCCCATATGGCCTAGGTGTGTAGGAGGCTCTGCCATCCAGGTTTAGGAACTCCGTGGTGTTTGCACAGTCTCGAGATTGCCTGACCATGACACACTCCTCAGAACTCATCCCCACTGTTAAGCAAAGCATGACTATACCGCCTTGGATTCTCCACGGTCCCAGACCTGAACTGTTTAGATGACTGCACACGCAGAGGGCACCGTGTCTGAGGCAGAGAGCAGCTGGAATCACAAAAGCTCTCGACAGAGAGTCAAGGAAAGGCGTGCTCTGCTTACACGACTCTCTACTTTTCTCTGGGTCTGAACCATTTCCTAGCTAATCTGCTTTTTTTAACCGAGCAGCTTTGCCAAAAAAAAAACACAAAGTTACCAACAAACACTAAACAAACCAATATAAACAATACATGTTAAATAAGCCTAACCCTACTATGCTACTGAAAAGGCTTTTATTTCCCTGGGATAATTTGGACAGCATTAGATTGTTTTACCAAGAGCAGCCAAGTCGAGGCAGATTATTTCTAATTCCACAGTGCTGCAGATGCGGTCAGTAGCAACTGCAAGCCGGAAAGGAAACAAAACAAAACAAAGTTGGGTGTAATCCATTCAAGTTCACACGTTTCACCAGGGACAGCCTCCAAGCCTTGAATAGTTAGGTATGCATTTAGCCATTTCTTTAATCAACCACTACTAACGCCTGCTAAAGGCCAGACACTGCTCTAAGTACTTTACGGATATGAAATATCCTCTCACCTTTACACTCACCTATGGAGTGTGTATGATAATCATCCCCGTTTTACAGATCAGGAAACTGACACACAGAATGGTACAGTAACTTGCCCGAGTTCACACAGCCCGTAGGTGGCAGAGCCAGGACCCATGTGGCAGAGTCTGGCTCCAGAGTCCACGTTCTGAATCACCACGCTTAGTCCCCAAAAACCTAGAGAAAGCGCCAGCCTCAATCGAAAAGTTTTCTTTTCCCCACCCTACAGTCCCTACGCGGCGGCCCCAGTCTCCAGGGCATGCTTTCAGCTCCTCTGACAGGCCCTACTCCTCCCTTGCCCTGTCCCAACACTCTCCCGCACAGGTCCTCCTTTTCTTTTAGGCATCTGCTCTCAGCTTCAACATCACTGCCTAAGTCACCAAGTCTAACAGGAAATGCCGTCTTTCTCAACACTCAACACAAAATTGCTTTTACGTATCTCCTAGGTAATTGGTGGCTGCCTGTCTGTCCTTTCCAACCAGGCTGTGAGGGCCAGTACGTCAAACAGCCTGTCAGTCTTGCTCACCAAGTGTCCAGACCACTGAACACGCACCGACCAGAGGAAAGGAAGGACTTGTCCCAAAGTCAACTCTCCAGACTTTCTGTGCAAGGAGGGAACGAACGGAGCACCCTCCAGCCTCACGCTTTCTCTTCCATGCTTTCAAGTGTGGGGCACATACCTCTGCTCACAACGCTCCCCGGACAGCCCCCACTGCACCCCTAACAGGTAGACTTCTGCACAGTCAAGGGCTTTGGAAAGCACTGGCTCTGCACACAAATCTTACGTGGCCCTCGACAGGCCACTGCCCCTGAACCGGCCTGAGCTTCAGGCCCACAACAGGCTTCGTGAAAACCCCAACGGAACGTAGCCTCGAAAAGAGGGAGACCCGCACTCCTCAGAACGCCTCGAGACCAGTGTCCTTATCGACTTCGCGTCTGTCCTTCCAAGAAGCCAAGACCACGGCTGGCGCTTCAGCGCCCGACTCCCGGGCACCGCATGCCCAGGCTGGCCCCTGGGCAGGTGCCCGGCACACACCGCCCGTTCCACGAACGCCTCAAGCGCACGAAGAGACCCCCTCGCTCCCCGCGCCGCACAGCTGTCCCGCGACCTGACGGGCACCTCTCGGCGCACAAGCCTATTCCTCAGGGACACGCTCGCCTCCCACCAGCCCCCAGGCCCACGCCCCCCAGGTACCTCTCTCAGATGGAATCCTCTTCGCAGGCGCCCTGGTCGTCCGTGTCCGGCGAGCAGGAAGAGCGGGAGCTGAAGGACGGCCTCCTCAGGCTAGCGGCCGTGGCTGTGCACGGCCCGGGCTGCTGTGCCCAGCGGGGACGCGGAGCGCCGTCCACGGACGCCGGGGGAACGGACGAGCCCGGCCCGGGAGAGAGCAGCACAGCGCGGCCGGACTCCGCCGGGCTCGGCTCTGGGCAGGCAGGCGCGGCTCGCCGACGCCTCCCACGCCTCCCAGGACGGCGGCCCAGCAGCCGCGCGCTCCTCTCCTCTCCTCGCGCGCGCGCGCGCGCGCCGCCGCCCAGACGCTGCCCGGCCGTTGCCCCGCCCCCCCCCCTCCGGCGGTGGACTGCGGACAGCGACGGGGACACCCTCCTGGGAGAACTCCTGCGGCCCCGCCCACACGCTTGGGACCTTCGCGGAGCGGGAAGGTGCGCTGACAGGGACGCAGGGTCCCCGCTACGCTCGCTCTCGGGGAACTGCAGCCTCCTCCCTCGGCTTTCACTTGAATGTCACACCCGAAACCATGCAACGTCTACAAGCAAACATAGGCAGTGTGCTCTTTGACATCAGTCTTAGCAGCCTATTTTCAAGTACCACGTCTGACTGGGCAAGGGAAACAAAATACAAAATGAACAAACGGGACTACATCAAAGTCAAAAAACATCCTCTGCACCGCAAAGGAAACCATCCACAAAACCAAAACACAACCTAACAACTGGGAGAAGATTCTTGCAAACCGTATATCGGATAAGGGGTTAATATCCAAAACACAGAAAGAACTCATACATCTCAACAGCAAAAAACATCAACAACCCAATTGAAAAGGCGGGCAAAAGATCTGAGCAGTGATTTCTCCAAAGAAGGTATACGGATGGCCAACAGGCATATGGAAAGGGACTCAACATCCTTAGCGATCAGAGAAATGCAAATCACAACTACAAGGAGATGTCCCCTTACTCTGGTCAGAATGGCTCTAATTAACAAGACAAGAGACAAGTGTCGGAGAGGATGTGCAGAGAAGGGAACTCTCCTGCACTGCTGGTGGGAGGGCAGACTGGTGCAGCCACTACGGAAAGCAGGATGGAGTATCCTCAGAAAACTAAGAACACATCTACCATATGTATGATCCAGCTAGCCCACTGCTGGCTATTCATCCAAAGAACTTGAAAACACCAATGCAGAGGGACACATGCACCCCTAGGCTCACTGCAGCATTATTCACAACAGCCAAAACTTGGAAGCAACCTAGGTGCCCATCAAGGGAAGAATGGATAAAGAAGATGTGGTATGTATACACAATGGAATGCCACTCGGCCCTAAGAAATGATGAGATCCGCCCATTTGTGACAACGTCGATGGACCTTGAGGGTATTATGCGAAGTGAAATAAATCAGAGGGACAAAGTCAAACACCGTGTGATCTCACTCATAAGGAGAAGATAAAAACAACGACAAACGCACACAGAGCAAAGGAGATTGCATTGGTGGTTACCATAGGGGGAGGGGGGAGGGGAGAGAGCCAAAGGGGTGATGAGGCTCACATGTGAGGTGACGGACTATCATTAGTTTTCGGGTGGTGAACACGATGTAATCTACACAGAATTCAAAATATATTACAACGTACATCTGAAAGCTATATCATCTTAGGATCCACTGTTACTGCAATAAAATAAAATAAAATAAAATAAAATAAAATAAAATAAAATAAAAAAGTATAGGAGCCTCAAGAGGCTAACAGGCTTTTGAAAAGTTATTCCAGGGATTTTTATGGCTTAGCTCAGGGCGGCAGACACCAGCCTGAGACACAGCTGTGGCACAGCTACTAACTTCAACTAAACTGTATTCCGACTGGAGGGAAATCAAAACTACTGCAATCATAATTTCTTGAAGGCTTCACTTTGTGCCAGATCCTGTGCCGACTGCTTTGCACCAACTGTCTCATTTAATCCTCACATCCAAAAGGCAGGTTACCGTTATTCTCCCCATTGTCAAGGTGAGGAGGCGGAAGCAGAAAGATGGCAATCTGCCTGGAATTCACAGAAGGATTCTCTAGGTAATGACATGACTTTTGGACAAGATTTCAAGGTTTAACACATTACAGTGCAGATGCAGATCCCAGTATCACAGAACGTGAAAAACACTGAGTCCTGCCAAATGTCTTAAAACACTAATTATGGATCCTCACAATCTCTTGGCCTGTTTTCTCAGATGAGGGAAAACCCAGCGTGAAAAACCGTTGATGAGATGTCTGCAGAGGAGGACTACGTCTGGTCTTTAAAGCCGGGACCTATCCCAGTAGATTCTGAGTCAGTGGGTCCAGAGTAGGCCTTGAGCGTCTCTGTTCTTTTCCAAAGCCCCACAGGCTACACTTCCGTGCCCTTGGAGTTGGGAAGTACAGTCATGCCCTACATCGGGACGTTTCAGTCAACAACGGGGGTCCCATCAGATTAGTCCCATATGGCCTAGGTGTGTAGGAGGCTCTGCCATCCAGGTTTAGGAACTCCGTGGTGTTTGCACACTCTCGAGATTGCCTGACCATGACACACTCCTCAGAACTCATCCCCACTGTTAAGCAAAGCATGACTATACCGCCTTGGATTCTCCACGGTCCCAGACCTGAACTGTTTAGATGACTGCACACGCAGAGGGCACCGTGTCTGAGGCAGAGAGCAGCTGGAATCACAAAAGCTCTCGACAGAGAGTCAAGGAAAGGCGTGCTCTGCTTACACGACTCTCTACTTTTCTCTGGGTCTGAACCATTTCCTAGCTAATCTGCTTTTTTTAACCGAGCAGCTTTGCCAAAAAAAAAACACAAAGTTACCAACAAACACTAAACAAACCAATATAAACAATACATGTTAAATAAGCCTAACCCTACTATGCTACTGAAAAGGCTTTTATTTCCCTGGGATAATTTGGACAGCATTAGATTGTTTTACCAAGAGCAGCCAAGTCGAGGCAGATTATTTCTAATTCCACAGTGCTGCAGATGCGGTCAGTAGCAACTGCAAGCCGGAAAGGAAACAAAACAAAACAAAGTTGGGTGTAATCCATTCAAGTTCACACGTTTCACCAGGGACAGCCTCCAAGCCTTGAATAGTTAGGTATGCATTTAGCCAT
Source organism: Equus caballus (assembly GCF_041296265.1). Lineage (NCBI taxonomy): Eukaryota > Metazoa > Chordata > Mammalia > Perissodactyla > Equidae > Equus > Equus caballus. The sequence continues at coordinate 18,545 of NW_027222128.1, forward strand.
TTCTTTAGTCAACCACTACTAACGCCTGCTAAAGGCCAGACACTGCTCTAAGTACTTTACGGATATGAAATATCCTCTCACCTTTACACTCACCTATGGAGTGTGTATGATAATCATCCCCGTTTTACAGATCAGGAAACTGACACACAGAATGGTACAGTAACTTGCCCGAGTTCACACAGCCCGTAGGTGGCAGAGCCAGGACCCATGTGGCAGAGTCTGGCTCCAGAGTCCACGTTCTGAATCACCACGCTTAGTCCCCAAAAACCTAGAGAAAGCGCCAGCCTCAATCGAAAAGTTTTCTTTTCCCCACCCTACAGTCCCTACGCGGCGGCCCCAGTCTCCAGGGCATGCTTTCAGCTCCTCTGACAGGCCCTACTCCTCCCTTGCCCTGTCCCAACACTCTCCCGCACAGGTCCTCCTTTTCTTTTAGGCATCTGCTCTCAGCTTCAACATCACTGCCTAAGTCACCAAGTCTAACAGGAAATGCCGTCTTTCTCAACACTCAACACAAAATTGCTTTTACGTATCTCCTAGGTAATTGGTGGCTGCCTGTCTGTCCTTTCCAACCAGGCTGTGAGGGCCAGTACGTCAAACAGCCTGTCAGTCTTGCTCACCAAGTGTCCAGACCACTGAACACGCACCGACCAGAGGAAAGGAAGGACTTGTCCCAAAGTCAACTCTCCAGACTTTCTGTGCAAGGAGGGAACGAACGGAGCACCCTCCAGCCTCACGCTTTCTCTTCCATGCTTTCAAGTGTGGGGCACATACCTCTGCTCACAACGCTCCCCGGACAGCCCCCACTGCACCCCTAACAGGTAGACTTCTGCACAGTCAAGGGCTTTGGAAAGCACTGGCTCTGCACACAAATCTTACGTGGCCCTCGACAGGCCACTGCCCCTGAACCGGCCTGAGCTTCAGGCCCACAACAGGCTTCGTGAAAACCCCAACGGAACGTAGCCTCGAAAAGAGGGAGACCCGCACTCCTCAGAACGCCTCGAGACCAGTGTCCTTATCGACTTCGCGTCTGTCCTTCCAAGAAGCCAAGACCACGGCTGGCGCTTCAGCGCCCGACTCCCGGGCACCGCATGCCCAGGCTGGCCCCTGGGCAGGTGCCCGGCACACACCGCCCGTTCCACGAACGCCTCAAGCGCACGAAGAGACCCCCTCGCTCCCCGCGCCGCACAGCTGTCCCGCGACCTGACGGGCACCTCTCGGCGCACAAGCCTATTCCTCAGGGACGCGCTCGCCTCCCACCAGCCCCCAGGCCCACGCCCCCCAGGTACCTCTCTCAGATGGAATCCTCTTCGCAGGCGCCCTGGTCGTCCGTGTCCGGCGAGCAGGAAGAGCGGGAGCTGAAGGACGGCCTCCTCAGGCTAGCGGCCGTGGCTGTGCACGGCCCGGGCTGCTGTGCCCAGCGGGGACGCGGAGCGCCGTCCACGGACGCCGGGGGAACGGACGAGCCCGGCCCGGGAGAGAGCAGCACAGCGCGGCCGGACTCCGCCGGGCTCGGCTCTGGGCAGGCAGGCGCGGCTCGCCGACGCCTCCCACGCCTCCCAGGACGGCGGCCCAGCAGCCGCGCGCTCCTCTCCTCTCCTCGCGCGCGCGCGCGCGCCGCCGCCCAGACGCTGCCCGGCCGTTGCCCCGCCCCCCCCCCCTCCGGCGGTGGACTGCGGACAGCGACGGGGACACCCTCCTGGGAGAACTCCTGCGGCCCCGCCCACACGCTTGGGACCTTCGCGGAGCGGGAAGGTGCGCTGACAGGGACGCAGGGTCCCCGCTACGCTCGCTCTCGGGGAACTGCAGCCTCCTCCCTCGGCTTTCACTTGAATGTCACACCCGAAACCATGCAACGTCTACAAGCAAACATAGGCAGTGTGCTCTTTGACATCAGTCTTAGCAGCCTATTTTCAAGTACCACGTCTGACTGGGCAAGGGAAACAAAATACAAAATGAACAAACGGGACTACATCAAAGTCAAAAAACATCCTCTGCACCGCAAAGGAAACCATCCACAAAACCAAAACACAACCTAACAACTGGGAGAAGATTCTTGCAAACCGTATATCGGATAAGGGGTTAATATCCAAAACACAGAAAGAACTCATACATCTCAACAGCAAAAAACATCAACAACCCAATTGAAAAGGCGGGCAAAAGATCTGAGCAGTGATTTCTCCAAAGAAGGTATACGGATGGCCAACAGGCATATGGAAAGGGACTCAACATCCTTAGCGATCAGAGAAATGCAAATCACAACTACAAGGAGATGTCCCCTTACTCTGGTCAGAATGGCTCTAATTAACAAGACAAGAGACAAGTGTCGGAGAGGATGTGCAGAGAAGGGAACTCTCCTGCACTGCTGGTGGGAGGGCAGACTGGTGCAGCCACTACGGAAAGCAGGATGGAGTATCCTCAGAAAACTAAGAACACATCTACCATATGTATGATCCAGCTAGGCCACTGCTGGCTATTCATCCCAAGAACTTGAAAACACCAATGCAGAGGGACACATGCACCCCTAGGCTCACTGCAGCATTATTCACAACAGCCAAAACTTGGAAGCAACCTAGGTGCCCATCAAGGGAAGAATGGATAAAGAAGATGTGGTATGTATACACAATGGAATGCCACTCGGCCCTAAGAAATGATGAGATCCGCCCATTTGTGACAACGTCGATGGACCTTGAGGGTATTATGCGAAGTGAAATAAATCAGAGGGACAAAGTCAAACACCGTGTGATCTCACTCATAAGGAGAAGATAAAAACAACGACAAACGCACACAGAGCAAAGGAGATTGCATTGGTGGTTACCATAGGGGGAGGGGGGAGGGGAGAGAGCCAAAGGGGTGATGAGGCTCACATGTGAGGTGACGGACTATCATTAGTTTTCGGGTGGTGAACACGATGTAATCTACACAGAATTCAAAATATATTACAACGTACATCTGAAAGCTATATCATCTTAGGATCCACTGTTACTGCAATAAAATAAAATAAAATAAAATAAAATAAAATAAAATAAAAAAGTGTAGGAGCCTCAAGAGGCTAACAGGCTTTTGAAAAGTTATTCCAGGGATTTTTATGGCTTAGCTCAGGGCGGCAGACACCAGCCTGAGACACAGCTGTGGCACAGCTACTAACTTCAACTAAACTGTATTCCGACTGGAGGGAAATCAAAACTACTGCAATCATAATTGATTGAAGGCTTCACTTTGTGCCAGATCCTGTGCCGACTGCTTTGCACCAACTGTCTCATTTAATCCTCACATCCAAAAGGCAGGTTACCGTTATTCTCCCCATTGTCAAGGTGAGGAGGCGGAAGCAGAAAGATGGCAATCTGCCTGGAATTCACAGAAGGATTCTCTAGGTAATGACATGACTTTTGGACAAGATTTCAAGGTTTAACACATTACAGTGCAGATGCAGATCCCAGTATCACAGAACGTGAAAAACACTGAGTCCTGCCAAATGTCTTAAAACACTAATTATGGATCCTCACAATCTCTTGGCCTGTTTTCTCAGATGAGGGAAAACCCAGCGTGAAAAACCGTTGATGAGATGTCTGCAGAGGAGGACTACGTCTGGTCTTTAAAGCCGGGACCTATCCCAGTAGATTCTGAGTCAGTGGGTCCAGAGTAGGCCTTGAGCGTCTCTGTTCTTTTCCAAAGCCCCACAGGCTACACTTCCGTGCCCTTGGAGTTGGGAAGTACAGTCATGCCCTACATCGGGACGTTTCAGTCAACAACGGGGGTCCCATCAGATTAGTCCCATATGGCCTAGGTGTGTAGGAGGCTCTGCCATCCAGGTTTAGGAACTCCGTGGTGTTTGCACAGTCTCGAGATTGCCTGACCATGACACACTCCTCAGAACTCATCCCCACTGTTAAGCAAAGCATGACTATACCGCCTTGGATTCTCCACGGTCCCAGACCTGAACTGTTTAGATGACTGCACACGCAGAGGGCACCGTGTCTGAGGCAGAGAGCAGCTGGAATCACAAAAGCTCTCGACAGAGAGTCAAGGAAAGGCGTGCTCTGCTTACACGACTCTCTACTTTTCTCTGGGTCTGAACCATTTCCTAGCTAATCTGCTTTTTTTAACCGAGCAGCTTTGCCAAAAAAAAAACACAAAGTTACCAACAAACACTAAACAAACCAATATAAACAATACATGTTAAATAAGCCTAACCCTACTATGCTACTGAAAAGGCTTTTATTTCCCTGGGATAATTTGGACAGCATTAGATTGTTTTACCAAGAGCAGCCAAGTCGAGGCAGATTATTTCTAATTCCACAGTGCTGCAGATGCGGTCAGTAGCAACTGCAAGCCGGAAAGGAAACAAAACAAAACAAAGTTGGGTGTAATCCATTCAAGTTCACACGTTTCACCAGGGACAGCCTCCAAGCCTTGAATAGTTAGGTATGCATTTAGCCATTTCTTTAATCAACCACTACTAACGCCTGCTAAAGGCCAGACACTGCTCTAAGTACTTTACGGATATGAAATATCATCTCACCTTTACACTCACCTATGGAGTGTGTATGATAATCATCCCCGTTTTACAGATCAGGAAACTGACACACAGAATGGTACAGTAACTTGCCCGAGTTCACACAGCCCGTAGGTGGCAGAGCCAGGACCCATGTGGCAGAGTCTGGCTCCAGAGTCCACGTTCTGAATCACCACGCTTAGTCCCCAAAAACCTAGAGAAAGCGCCAGCCTCAATCGAAAAGTTTTCTTTTCCCCACCCTACAGTCCCTACGCGGCCGGCCCCAGTCTCCAGGGCATGCTTTCAGCTCCTCTGACAGGCCCTACTCCTCCCTTGCCCTGTCCCAACACTCTCCCGCACAGGTCCTCCTTTTCTTTTAGGCATCTGCTCTCAGCTTCAACATCACTGCCTAAGTCACCAAGTCTAACAGGAAATGCCGTCTTTCTCAACACTCAACACAAAATTGCTTTTACGTATCTCCTAGGTAATTGGTGGCTGCCTGTCTGTCCTTTCCAACCAGGCTGTGAGGGCCAGTACGTCAAACAGCCTGTCAGTCTTGCTCACCAAGTGTCCAGACCACTGAACACGCACCGACCAGAGGAAAGGAAGGACTTGTCCCAAAGTCAACTCTCCAGACTTTCTGTGCAAGGAGGGAACGAACGGAGCACCCTCCAGCCTCACGCTTTCTCTTCCATGCTTTCAAGTGTGGGGCACATACCTCTGCTCACAACGCTCCCCGGACAGCCCCCACTGCACCCCTAACAGGTAGACTTCTGCACAGTCAAGGGCTTTGGAAAGCACTGGCTCTGCACACAAATCTTACGTGGCCCTCGACAGGCCACTGCCCCTGAACCGGCCTGAGCTTCAGGCCCACAACAGGCTTCGTGAAAACCCCAACGGAACGTAGCCTCGAAAAGAGGGAGACCCGCACTCCTCAGAACGCCTCGAGACCAGTGTCCTTATCGACTTCGCGTCTGTCCTTCCAAGAAGCCAAGACCACGGCTGGCGCTTCAGCGCCCGACTCCCGGGCACCGCATGCCCAGGCTGGCCCCTGGGCAGGTGCCCGGCACACACCGCCCGTTCCACGAACGCCTCAAGCGCACGAAGAGACCCCCTCGCTCCCCGCGCCGCACAGCTGTCCCGCGACCTGACGGGCACCTCTCGGCGCACAAGCCTATTCCTCAGGGACACGCTCGCCTCCCACCAGCCCCCAGGCCCACGCCCCCCAGGTACCTCTCTCAGATGGAATCCTCTTCGCAGGCGCCCTGGTCGTCCGTGTCCGGCGAGCAGGAAGAGCGGGAGCTGAAGGACGGCCTCCTCAGGCTAGCGGCCGTGGCTGTGCACGGCCCGGGCTGCTGTGCCCAGCGGGGACGCGGAGCGCCGTCCACGGACGCCGGGGGAACGGACGAGCCCGGCCCGGGAGAGAGCAGCACAGCGCGGCCGGACTCCGCCGGGCTCGGCTCTGGGCAGGCAGGCGCGGCTCGCCGACGCCTCCCACGCCTCCCAGGACGGCGGCCCAGCAGCCGCGCGCTCCTCTCCTCTCCTCGCGCGCGCGCGCGCGCGCCGCCGCCCAGACGCTGCCCGGCCGTTGCCCCGCCCCCCCCCCTCCGGCGGTGGACTGCGGACAGCGACGGGGACACCCTCCTGGGAGAACTCCTGCGGCCCCGCCCACACGCTTGGGACCTTCGCGGAGCGGGAAGGTGCGCTGACAGGGACGCAGGGTCCCCGCTACGCTCGCTCTCGGGGAACTGCAGCCTCCTCCCTCGGCTTTCACTTGAATGTCACACCCGAAACCATGCAACGTCTACAAGCAAACATAGGCAGTGTGCTCTTTGACATCAGTCTTAGCAGCCTATTTTCAAGTACCACGTCTGACTGGGCAAGGGAAACAAAATACAAAATGAACAAACGGGACTACATCAAAGTCAAAAAACATCCTCTGCACCGCAAAGGAAACCATCCACAAAACCAAAACACAACCTAACAACTGGGAGAAGATTCTTGCAAACCGTATATCGGATAAGGGGTTAATATCCAAAACACAGAAAGAACTCATACATCTCAACAGCAAAAAACATCAACAACCCAATTGAAAAGGCGGGCAAAAGATCTGAGCAGTGATTTCTCCAAAGAAGGTATACGGATGGCCAACAGGCATATGGAAAGGGACTCAACATCCTTAGCGATCAGAGAAATGCAAATCACAACTACAAGGAGATGTCCCCTTACTCTGGTCAGAATGGCTCTAATTAACAAGACAAGAGACAAGTGTCGGAGAGGATGTGCAGAGAAGGGAACTCTCCTGCACTGCTGGTGGGAGGGCAGACTGGTGCAGCCACTACGGAAAGCAGGATGGAGTATCCTCAGAAAACTAAGAACACATCTACCATATGTATGATCCAGCTAGCCCACTGCTGGCTATTCATCCAAAGAACTTGAAACACCAATGCAGAGGGACACATGCACCCCTAGGCTCACTGCAGCGATTATTCACAACAGCCAAAACTTGGAAGCAACCTAGGTGCCCATCAAGGGAAGAATGGATAAAGAAGATGTGGTATGTATACACAATGGAATGCCACTCGGCCCTAAGAAATGATGAGATCCGCCCATTTGTGACAACGTCGATGGGACCTTGAGGGTATTATGCGAAGTGAAATAAATCAGAGGGACAAAGTCAAACACCGTGTGATCTCACTCATAAGGAGAAGATAAAAACAACGACAAACGCACACAGAGCAAAGGAGATTGCATTGGTGGTTACCATAGGGGGGAGGGGGAGGGGAGAGAGCCAAAGGGGTGATGAGGCTCACATGTGAGGTGACGGAC
>NW_027222129.1:0-30073 GCF_041296265.1 Equus caballus
TGTTTGACGTACTGGCCCTCACAGCCTGGTTGGAAAGGACAGACAGGCAGCCACCAATTACCTAGGAGATACGTAAAAGCAATTTTGTGTTGAGTGTTGAGAAAGACGGCATTTCCTGTTAGACTTGGTGACTTAGGCAGTGATGTTGAAGCTGAGAGCAGATGCCTAAAAGAAAAGGAGGACCTGTGCGGGAGAGTGTTGGGACAGGGCAAGGGAGGAGTAGGGCCTGTCAGAGGAGCTGAAAGCATGCCCTGGAGACTGGGGCCGCCGCGTAGGGACTGTAGGGTGGGGAAAAGAAAACTTTTCGATTGAGGCTGGCGCTTTCTCTAGGTTTTTGGGGACTAAGCGTGGTGATTCAGAACGTGGACTCTGGAGCCAGACTCTGCCACATGGGTCCTGGCTCTGCCACCTACGGGCTGTGTGAACTCGGGCAAGTTACTGTACCATTCTGTGTGTCAGTTTCCTGATCTGTAAAAACGGGGATGATTATCATACACACTCCATAGGTGAGTGTAAAGGTGAGAGGATATTTCATATCCGTAAAGTACTTAGAGCAGTGTCTGGCCTTTAGCAGGCGTTAGTAGTGGTTGATTAAAGAAATGGCTAAATGCATACCTAACTATTCAAGGCTTGGAGGCTGTCCCTGGTGAAACGTGTGAACTTGAATGGATTACACCCAACTTTGTTTTGTTTTGTTTCCTTTCCGGCTTGCAGTTGCTACTGACCGCATCTGCAGCACTGTGGAATTAGAAATAATCTGCCTCGACTTGGCTGCTCTTGGTAAAACAATCTAATGCTGTCCAAATTATCCCAGGGAAATAAAAGCCTTTTCAGTAGCATAGTAGGGTTAGGCTTATTTAACATGTATTGTTTATATTGGTTTGTTTAGTGTTTGTTGGTAACTTTGTGTTTTTTTTTTGGCAAAGCTGCTCGGTTAAAAAAAGCAGATTAGCTAGGAAATGGTTCAGACCCAGAGAAAAGTAGAGAGTCGTGTAAGCAGAGCACGCCTTTCCTTGACTCTCTGTCGAGAGCTTTTGTGATTCCAGCTGCTCTCTGCCTCAGACACGGTGCCCTCTGCGTGTGCAGTCATCTAAACAGTTCAGGTCTGGGACCGTGGAGAATCCAAGGCGGTATAGTCATGCTTTGCTTAACAGTGGGGATGAGTTCTGAGGAGTGTGTCATGGTCAGGCAATCTCGAGACTGTGCAAACACCACGGAGTTCCTAAACCTGGATGGCAGAGCCTCCTACACACCTAGGCCATATGGGACTAATCTGATGGGACCCCCGTTGTTGACTGAAACGTCCCGATGTAGGGCATGACTGTACTTCCCAACTCCAAGGGCACGGAAGTGTAGCCTGTGGGGCTTTGGAAAAGAACAGAGACGCTCAAGGCCTACTCTGGACCCACTGACTCAGAATCTACTGGGATAGGTCCCGGCTTTAAAGACCAGACGTAGTCCTCCTCTGCAGACATCTCATCAACGGTTTTTCACGCTGGGTTTTCCCTCATCTGAGAAAACAGGCCAAGAGATTGTGAGGATCCATAATTAGTGTTTTAAGACATTTGGCAGGACTCAGTGTTTTTCACGTTCTGTGATACTGGGATCTGCATCTGCACTGTAATGTGTTAAACCTTGAAATCTTGTCCAAAAGTCATGTCATTACCTAGAGAATCCTTCTGTGAATTCCAGGCAGATTGCCATCTTTCTGCTTCCGCCTCCTCACCTTGACAATGGGGAGAATAACGGTAACCTGCCTTTTGGATGTGAGGATTAAATGAGACAGTTGGTGCAAAGCAGTCGGCACAGGATCTGGCACAAAGTGAAGCCTTCAATCAATTATGATTGCAGTAGTTTTGATTTCCCTCCAGTCGGAATACAGTTTAGTTGAAGTTAGTAGCTGTGCCACAGCTGTGTCTCAGGCTGGTGTCTGCCGCCCTGAGCTAAGCCATAAAAATCCCTGGAATAACTTTTCAAAAGCCTGTTAGCCTCTTGAGGCTCCTACACTTTTTTATTTTATTTTATTTTATTTTATTTTATTTTATTTTATTGCAGTAACAGTGGATCCTAAGATGATATAGCTTTCAGATGTACGTTGTAATATATTTTGAATTCTGTGTAGATTACATCGTGTTCACCACCCGAAAACTAATGATAGTCCGTCACCTCACATGTGAGCCTCATCACCCCTTTGGCTCTCTCCCCTCCCCCCTCCCCCTATGGTAACCACCAATGCAATCTCCTTTGCTCTGTGTGCGTTTGTCGTTGTTTTTATCTTCTCCTTATGAGTGAGATCACACGGTGTTTGACTTTGTCCCTCTGATTTATTTCACTTCGCATAATACCCTCAAGGTCCATCGACGTTGTCACAAATGGGCGGATCTCATCATTTCTTAGGGCCGAGTGGCATTCCATTGTGTATACATACCACATCTTCTTTATCCATTCTTCCCTTGATGGGCACCTAGGTTGCTTCCAAGTTTTGGCTGTTGTGAATAATGCTGCAGTGAGCCTAGGGGTGCATGTGTCCCTCTGCATTGGTGTTTTCAAGTTCTTGGGATGAATAGCCAGCAGTGGCCTAGCTGGATCATACATATGGTAGATGTGTTCTTAGTTTTCTGAGGATACTCCATCCTGCTTTCCGTAGTGGCTGCACCAGTCTGCCCTCCCACCAGCAGTGCAGGAGAGTTCCCTTCTCTGCACATCCTCTCCGACACTTGTCTCTTGTCTTGTTAATTAGAGCCATTCTGACCAGAGTAAGGGGACATCTCCTTGTAGTTGTGATTTGCATTTCTCTGATCGCTAAGGATGTTGAGTCCCTTTCCATATGCCTGTTGGCCATCCGTATACCTTCTTTGGAGAAATCACTGCTCAGATCTTTTGCCCGCCTTTTCAATTGGGTTGTTGATGTTTTTTGCTGTTGAGATGTATGAGTTCTTTCTGTGTTTTGGATATTAACCCCTTATCCGATATACGGTTTGCAAGAATCTTCTCCCAGTTGTTAGGTTGTGTTTTGGTTTTGTGGATGGTTTCCTTTGCGGTGCAGAGGATGTTTTTTGACTTTGATGTAGTCCCGTTTGTTCATTTTGTATTTTGTTTCCCTTGCCCAGTCAGACGTGGTACTTGAAAATAGGCTGCTAAGACTGATGTCAAAGAGCACACTGCCTATGTTTGCTTGTAGACGTTGCATGGTTTCGGGTGTGACATTCAAGTGAAAGCCGAGGGAGGAGGCTGCAGTTCCCCGAGAGCGAGCGTAGCGGGGACCCTGCGTCCCTGTCAGCGCACCTTCCCGCTCCGCGAAGGTCCCAAGCGTGTGGGCGGGGCCGCAGGAGTTCTCCCAGGAGGGTGTCCCCGTCGCTGTCCGCAGTCCACCGCCGGAGGGGGGGGGGGCGGGGCAACGGCCGGGCAGCGTCTGGGCGGCGGCGCGCGCGCGCGCGCGAGGAGAGGAGAGGAGCGCGCGGCTGCTGGGCCGCCGTCCTGGGAGGCGTGGGAGGCGTCGGCGAGCCGCGCCTGCCTGCCCAGAGCCGAGCCCGGCGGAGTCCGGCCGCGCTGTGCTGCTCTCTCCCGGGCCGGGCTCGTCCGTTCCCCCGGCGTCCGTGGACGGCGCTCCGCGTCCCCGCTGGGCACAGCAGCCCGGGCCGTGCACAGCCACGGCCGCTAGCCTGAGGAGGCCGTCCTTCAGCTCCCGCTCTTCCTGCTCGCCGGACACGGACGACCAGGGCGCCTGCGAAGAGGATTCCATCTGAGAGAGGTACCTGGGGGGCGTGGGCCTGGGGGCTGGTGGGAGGCGAGCGCGTCCCTGAGGAATAGGCTTGTGCGCCGAGAGGTGCCCGTCAGGTCGCGGGACAGCTGTGCGGCGCGGGGAGCGAGGGGGTCTCTTCGTGCGCTTGAGGCGTTCGTGGAACGGGCGGTGTGTGCCGGGCACCTGCCCAGGGGCCAGCCTGGGCATGCGGTGCCCGGGAGTCGGGCGCTGAAGCGCCAGCCGTGGTCTTGGCTTCTTGGAAGGACAGACGCGAAGTCGATAAGGACACTGGTCTCGAGGCGTTCTGAGGAGTGCGGGTCTCCCTCTTTTCGAGGCTACGTTCCGTTGGGGTTTTCACGAAGCCTGTTGTGGGCCTGAAGCTCAGGCCGGTTCAGGGGCAGTGGCCTGTCGAGGGCCACGTAAGATTTGTGTGCAGAGCCAGTGCTTTCCAAAGCCCTTGACTGTGCAGAAGTCTACCTGTTAGGGGTGCAGTGGGGGCTGTCCGGGGAGCGTTGTGAGCAGAGGTATGTGCCCCACACTTGAAAGCATGGAAGAGAAAGCGTGAGGCTGGAGGGTGCTCCGTTCGTTCCCTCCTTGCACAGAAAGTCTGGAGAGTTGACTTTGGGACAAGTCCTTCCTTTCCTCTGGTCGGTGCGTGTTCAGTGGTCTGGACACTTGGTGAGCAAGACTGACAGGCTGTTTGACGTACTGGCCCTCACAGCCTGGTTGGAAAGGACAGACAGGCAGCCACCAATTACCTAGGAGATACGTAAAAGCAATTTTGTGTTGAGTGTTGAGAAAGACGGCATTTCCTGTTAGACTTGGTGACTTAGGCAGTGATGTTGAAGCTGAGAGCAGATGCCTAAAAGAAAAGGAGGACCTGTGCGGGAGAGTGTTGGGACAGGGCAAGGGAGGAGTAGGGCCTGTCAGAGGAGCTGAAAGCATGCCCTGGAGACTGGGGCCGCCGCGTAGGGACTGTAGGGTGGGGAAAAGAAAACTTTTCGATTGAGGCTGGCGCTTTCTCTAGGTTTTTGGGGACTAAGCGTGGTGATTCAGAACGTGGACTCTGGAGCCAGACTCTGCCACATGGGTCCTGGCTCTGCCACCTACGGGCTGTGTGAACTCGGGCAAGTTACTGTACCATTCTGTGTGTCAGTTTCCTGATCTGTAAAACGGGGATGATTATCATACACACTCCATAGGTGAGTGTAAAGGTGAGAGGATATTTCATATCCGTAAAGTACTTAGAGCAGTGTCTGGCCTTTAGCAGGCGTTAGTAGTGGTTGACTAAAGAAATGGCTAAATGCATACCTAACTATTCAAGGCTTGGAGGCTGTCCCTGGTGAAACGTGTGAACTTGAATGGATTACACCCAACTTTGTTTTGTTTTGTTTCCTTTCCGGCTTGCAGTTGCTACTGACCGCATCTGCAGCACTGTGGAATTAGAAATAATCTGCCTCGACTTGGCTGCTCTTGGTAAAACAATCTAATGCTGTCCAAATTATCCCAGGGAAATAAAAGCCTTTTCAGTAGCATAGTAGGGTTAGGCTTATTTAACATGTATTGTTTATATTGGTTTGTTTAGTGTTTGTTGGTAACTTTGTGTTTTTTTTTTGGCAAAGCTGCTCGGTTAAAAAAAGCAGATTAGCTAGGAAATGGTTCAGACCCAGAGAAAAGTAGAGAGTCGTGTAAGCAGAGCACGCCTTTCCTTGACTCTCTGTCGAGAGCTTTTGTGATTCCAGCTGCTCTCTGCCTCAGACACGGTGCCCTCTGCGTGTGCAGTCATCTAAACAGTTCAGGTCTGGGACCGTGGAGAATCCAAGGCGGTATAGTCATGCTTTGCTTAACAGTGGGGATGAGTTCTGAGGAGTGTGTCATGGTCAGGCAATCTCGAGAGTGTGCAAACACCACGGAGTTCCTAAACCTGGATGGCAGAGCCTCCTACACACCTAGGCCATATGGGACTAATCTGATGGGACCCCCGTTGTTGACTGAAACGTCCCGATGTAGGGCATGACTGTACTTCCCAACTCCAAGGGCACGGAAGTGTAGCCTGTGGGGCTTTGGAAAAGAACAGAGACGCTCAAGGCCTACTCTGGACCCACTGACTCAGAATCTACTGGGATAGGTCCCGGCTTTAAAGACCAGACGTAGTCCTCCTCTGCAGACATCTCATCAACGGTTTTTCACGCTGGGTTTTCCCTCATCTGAGAAAACAGGCCAAGAGATTGTGAGGATCCATAATTAGTGTTTTAAGACATTTGGCAGGACTCAGTGTTTTTCACGTTCTGTGATACTGGGATCTGCATCTGCACTGTAATGTGTTAAACCTTGAAATCTTGTCCAAAAGTCATGTCATTACCTAGAGAATCCTTCTGTGAATTCCAGGCAGATTGCCATCTTTCTGCTTCCGCCTCCTCACCTTGACAATGGGGAGAATAACGGTAACCTGCCTTTTGGATGTGAGGATTAAATGAGACAGTTGGTGCAAAGCAGTCGGCACAGGATCTGGCACAAAGTGAAGCCTTCAATCAATTATGATTGCAGTAGTTTTGATTTCCCTCCAGTCGGAATACAGTTTAGTTGAAGTTAGTAGCTGTGCCACAGCTGTGTCTCAGGCTGGTGTCTGCCGCCCTGAGCTAAGCCATAAAAATCCCTGGAATAACTTTTCAAAAGCCTGTTAGCCTCTTGAGGCTCCTATACTTTTTTATTTTATTTTATTTTATTTTATTTTATTTTATTTTATTTTATTTTATTGCAGTAACAGTGGATCCTAAGATGATATAGCTTTCAGATGTACGTTGTAATATATTTTGAATTCTGTGTAGATTACATCGTGTTCACCACCCGAAAACTAATGATAGTCCGTCACCTCACATGTGAGCCTCATCACCCCTTTGGCTCTCTCCCCTCCCCCCTCCCCCTATGGTAACCACCAATGCAATCTCCTTTGCTCTGTGTGCGTTTGTCGTTGTTTTTATCTTCTCCTTATGAGTGAGATCACACGGTGTTTGACTTTGTCCCTCTGATTTATTTCACTTCGCATAATACCCTCAAGGTCCATCGACGTTGTCACAAATGGGCGGATCTCATCATTTCTTAGGGCCGAGTGGCATTCCATTGTGTATACATACCACATCTTCTTTATCCATTCTTCCCTTGATGGGCACCTAGGTTGCTTCCAAGTTTTGGCTGTTGTGAATAATGCTGCAGTGAGCCTAGGGGTGCATGTGTCCCTCTGCATTGGTGTTTTCAAGTTCTTGGGATGAATAGCCAGCAGTGGGCTAGCTGGATCATACATATGGTAGATGTGTTCTTAGTTTTCTGAGGATACTCCATCCTGCTTTCCGTAGTGGCTGCACCAGTCTGCCCTCCCACCAGCAGTGCAGGAGAGTTCCCTTCTCTGCACATCCTCTCCGACACTTGTCTCTTGTCTTGTTAATTAGAGCCATTCTGACCAGAGTAAGGGGACATCTCCTTGTAGTTGTGATTTGCATTTCTCTGATCGCTAAGGATGTTGAGTCCCTTTCCATATGCCTGTTGGCCATCCGTATACCTTCTTTGGAGAAATCACTGCTCAGATCTTTTGCCCGCCTTTTCAATTGGGTTGTTGATGTTTTTTGCTGTTGAGATGTATGAGTTCTTTCTGTGTTTTGGATATTAACCCCTTATCCGATATACGGTTTGCAAGAATCTTCTCCCAGTTGTTAGGTTGTGTTTTGGTTTTGTGGATGGTTCCCTTTGCGGTGCAGAGGATGTTTTTTGACTTTGATGTAGTCCCGTTTGTTCATTTTGTATTTTGTTTCCCTTGCCCAGTCAGACGTGGTACTTGAAAATAGGCTGCTAAGACTGATGTCAAAGAGCACACTGCCTATGTTTGCTTGTAGACGTTGCATGGTTTCGGGTGTGACATTCAAGTGAAAGCCGAGGGAGGAGGCTGCAGTTCCCCGAGAGCGAGCGTAGCGGGGACCCTGCGTCCCTGTCAGCGCACCTTCCCGCTCCGCGAAGGTCCCAAGCGTGTGGGCGGGGCCGCAGGAGTTCTCCCAGGAGGGTGTCCCCGTCGCTGTCCGCAGTCCACCGCCGGAGGGGGGGGGGCGGGGCAACGGCCGGGCAGCGTCTGGGCGGCGGCGCGCGCGCGCGCGCGCGAGGAGAGGAGAGGAGCGCGCGGCTGCTGGGCCGCCGTCCTGGGAGGCGTGGGAGGCGTCGGCGAGCCGCGCCTGCCTGCCCAGAGCCGAGCCCGGCGGAGTCCGGCCGCGCTGTGCTGCTCTCTCCCGGGCCGGGCTCGTCCGTTCCCCCGGCGTCCGTGGACGGCGCTCCGCGTCCCCGCTGGGCACAGCAGCCCGGGCCGTGCACAGCCACGGCCGCTAGCCTGAGGAGGCCGTCCTTCAGCTCCCGCTCTTCCTGCTCGCCGGACACGGACGACCAGGGCGCCTGCGAAGAGGATTCCATCTGAGAGAGGTACCTGGGGGGCGTGGGCCTGGGGGCTGGTGGGAGGCGAGCGTGTCCCTGAGGAATAGGCTTGTGCGCCGAGAGGTGCCCGTCAGGTCGCGGGACAGCTGTGCGGCGCGGGGAGCGAGGGGGTCTCTTCGTGCGCTTGAGGCGTTCGTGGAACGGGCGGTGTGTGCCGGGCACCTGCCCAGGGGCCAGCCTGGGCATGCGGTGCCCGGGAGTCGGGCGCTGAAGCGCCAGCCGTGGTCTTGGCTTCTTGGAAGGACAGACGCGAAGTCGATAAGGACACTGGTCTCGAGGCGTTCTGAGGAGTGCGGGTCTCCCTCTTTTCGAGGCTACGTTCCGTTGGGGTTTTCACGAAGCCTGTTGTGGGCCTGAAGCTCAGGCCGGTTCAGGGGCAGTGGCCTGTCGAGGGCCACGTAAGATTTGTGTGCAGAGCCAGTGCTTTCCAAAGCCCTTGACTGTGCAGAAGTCTACCTGTTAGGGGTGCAGTGGGGGCTGTCCGGGGAGCGTTGTGAGCAGAGGTATGTGCCCCACACTTGAAAGCATGGAAGAGAAAGCGTGAGGCTGGAGGGTGCTCCGTTCGTTCCCTCCTTGCACAGAAAGTCTGGAGAGTTGACTTTGGGACAAGTCCTTCCTTTCCTCTGGTCGGTGCGTGTTCAGTGGTCTGGACACTTGGTGAGCAAGACTGACAGGCTGTTTGACGTACTGGCCCTCACAGCCTGGTTGGAAAGGACAGACAGGCAGCCACCAATTACCTAGGAGATACGTAAAAGCAATTTTGTGTTGAGTGTTGAGAAAGACGGCATTTCCTGTTAGACTTGGTGACTTAGGCAGTGATGTTGAAGCTGAGAGCAGATGCCTAAAAGAAAAGGAGGACCTGTGCGGGAGAGTGTTGGGACAGGGCAAGGGAGGAGTAGGGCCTGTCAGAGGAGCTGAAAGCATGCCCTGGAGACTGGGGCCGCCGCGTAGGGACTGTAGGGTGGGGAAAAGAAAACTTTTCGATTGAGGCTGGCGCTTTCTCTAGGTTTTTGGGGACTAAGCGTGGTGATTCAGAACGTGGACTCTGGAGCCAGACTCTGCCACATGGGTCCTGGCTCTGCCACCTACGGGCTGTGTGAACTCGGGCAAGTTACTGTACCATTCTGTGTGTCAGTTTCCTGATCTGTAAAACGGGGATGATTATCATACACACTCCATAGGTGAGTGTAAAGGTGAGAGGATATTTCATATCCGTAAAGTACTTAGAGCAGTGTCTGGCCTTTAGCAGGCGTTAGTAGTGGTTGATTAAAGAAATGGCTAAATGCATACCTAACTATTCAAGGCTTGGAGGCTGTCCCTGGTGAAACGTGTGAACTTGAATGGATTACACCCAACTTTGTTTTGTTTTGTTTCCTTTCCGGCTTGCAGTTGCTACTGACCGCATCTGCAGCACTGTGGAATTAGAAATAATCTGCCTCGACTTGGCTGCTCTTGGTAAAACAATCTAATGCTGTCCAAATTATCCCAGGGAAATAAAAGCCTTTTCAGTAGCATAGTAGGGTTAGGCTTATTTAACATGTATTGTTTATATTGGTTTGTTTAGTGTTTGTTGGTAACTTTGTGTTTTTTTTTTGGCAAAGCTGCTCGGTTAAAAAAAGCAGATTAGCTAGGAAATGGTTCAGACCCAGAGAAAAGTAGAGAGTCGTGTAAGCAGAGCACGCCTTTCCTTGACTCTCTGTCGAGAGCTTTTGTGATTCCAGCTGCTCTCTGCCTCAGACACGGTGCCCTCTGCGTGTGCAGTCATCTAAACAGTTCAGGTCTGGGACCGTGGAGAATCCAAGGCGGTATAGTCATGCTTTGCTTAACAGTGGGGATGAGTTCTGAGGAGTGTGTCATGGTCAGGCAATCTCGAGACTGTGCAAACACCACGGAGTTCCTAAACCTGGATGGCAGAGCCTCCTACACACCTAGGCCATATGGGACTAATCTGATGGGACCCCCGTTGTTGACTGAAACGTCCCGATGTAGGGCATGACTGTACTTCCCAACTCCAAGGGCACGGAAGTGTAGCCTGTGGGGCTTTGGAAAAGAACAGAGACGCTCAAGGCCCACTCTGGACCCACTGACTCAGAATCTACTGGGATAGGTCCCGGCTTTAAAGACCAGACGTAGTCCTCCTCTGCAGACATCTCATCAACGGTTTTTCACGCTGGGTTTTCCCTCATCTGAGAAAACAGGCCAAGAGATTGTGAGGATCCATAATTAGTGTTTTAAGACATTTGGCAGGACTCAGTGTTTTTCACGTTCTGTGATACTGGGATCTGCATCTGCACTGTAATGTGTTAAACCTTGAAATCTTGTCCAAAAGTCATGTCATTACCTAGAGAATCCTTCTGTGAATTCCAGGCAGATTGCCATCTTTCTGCTTCCGCCTCCTCACCTTGACAATGGGGAGAATAACGGTAACCTGCCTTTTGGATGTGAGGATTAAATGAGACAGTTGGTGCAAAGCAGTCGGCACAGGATCTGGCACAAAGTGAAGCCTTCAAGAAATTATGATTGCAGTAGTTTTGATTTCCCTCCAGTCGGAATACAGTTTAGTTGAAGTTAGTAGCTGTGCCACAGCTGTGTCTCAGGCTGGTGTCTGCCGCCCTGAGCTAAGCCATAAAAATCCCTGGAATAACTTTTCAAAAGCCTGTTAGCCTCTTGAGGCTCCTACACTTTTTTATTTTATTTTATTTTATTTTATTTTATTTTATTTTATTGCAGTAACAGTGGATCCTAAGATGATATAGCTTTCAGATGTACGTTGTAATATATTTTGAATTCTGTGTAGATTACATCGTGTTCACCACCCGAAAACTAATGATAGTCCGTCACCTCACATGTGAGCCTCATCACCCCTTTGGCTCTCTCCCCTCCCCCCTCCCCCTATGGTAACCACCAATGCAATCTCCTTTGCTCTGTGTGCGTTTGTCGTTGTTTTTATCTTCTCCTTATGAGTGAGATCACACGGTGTTTGACTTTGTCCCTCTGATTTATTTCACTTCGCATAATACCCTCAAGGTCCATCGACGTTGTCACAAATGGGCGGATCTCATCATTTCTTAGGGCCGAGTGGCATTCCATTGTGTATACATACCACATCTTCTTTATCCATTCTTCCCTTGATGGGCACCTAGGTTGCTTCCAAGTTTTGGCTGTTGTGAATAATGCTGCAGTGAGCCTAGGGGTGCATGTGTCCCTCTGCATTGGTGTTTTCAAGTTCTTGGGATGAATAGCCAGCAGTGGCCTAGCTGGATCATACATATGGTAGATGTGTTCTTAGTTTTCTGAGGATACTCCATCCTGCTTTCCGTAGTGGCTGCACCAGTCTGCCCTCCCACCAGCAGTGCAGGAGAGTTCCCTTCTCTGCACATCCTCTCCGACACTTGTCTCTTGTCTTGTTAATTAGAGCCATTCTGACCAGAGTAAGGGGACATCTCCTTGTAGTTGTGATTTGCATTTCTCTGATCGCTAAGGATGTTGAGTCCCTTTCCATATGCCTGTTGGCCATCCGTATACCTTCTTTGGAGAAATCACTGCTCAGATCTTTTGCCCGCCTTTTCAATTGGGTTGTTGATGTTTTTTGCTGTTGAGATGTATGAGTTCTTTCTGTGTTTTGGATATTAACCCCTTATCCGATATACGGTTTGCAAGAATCTTCTCCCAGTTGTTAGGTTGTGTTTTGGTTTTGTGGATGGTTTCCTTTGCGGTGCAGAGGATGTTTTTTGACTTTGATGTAGTCCCGTTTGTTCATTTTGTATTTTGTTTCCCTTGCCCAGTCAGACGTGGTACTTGAAAATAGGCTGCTAAGACTGATGTCAAAGAGCACACTGCCTATGTTTGCTTGTAGACGTTGCATGGTTTCGGGTGTGACATTCAAGTGAAAGCCGAGGGAGGAGGCTGCAGTTCCCCGAGAGCGAGCGTAGCGGGGACCCTGCGTCCCTGTCAGCGCACCTTCCCGCTCCGCGAAGGTCCCAAGCGTGTGGGCGGGGCCGCAGGAGTTCTCCCAGGAGGGTGTCCCCGTCGCTGTCCGCAGTCCACCGCCGGAGGGGGGGGGGGCGGGGCAACGGCCGGGCAGCGTCTGGGCGGCGGCGCGCGCGCGCGCGCGAGGAGAGGAGAGGAGCGCGCGGCTGCTGGGCCGCCGTCCTGGGAGGCGTGGGAGGCGTCGGCGAGCCGCGCCTGCCTGCCCAGAGCCGAGCCCGGCGGAGTCCGGCCGCGCTGTGCTGCTCTCTCCCGGGCCGGGCTCGTCCGTTCCCCCGGCGTCCGTGGACGGCGCTCCGCGTCCCCGCTGGGCACAGCAGCCCGGGCCGTGCACAGCCACGGCCGCTAGCCTGAGGAGGCCGTCCTTCAGCTCCCGCTCTTCCTGCTCGCCGGACACGGACGACCAGGGCGCCTGCGAAGAGGATTCCATCTGAGAGAGGTACCTGGGGGGCGTGGGCCTGGGGGCTGGTGGGAGGCGAGCGCGTCCCTGAGGAATAGGCTTGTGCGCCGAGAGGTGCCCGTCAGGTCGCGGGACAGCTGTGCGGCGCGGGGAGCGAGGGGGTCTCTTCGTGCGCTTGAGGCGTTCGTGGAACGGGCGGTGTGTGCCGGGCACCTGCCCAGGGGCCAGCCTGGGCATGCGGTGCCCGGGAGTCGGGCGCTGAAGCGCCAGCCGTGGTCTTGGCTTCTTGGAAGGACAGACGCGAAGTCGATAAGGACACTGGTCTCGAGGCGTTCTGAGGAGTGCGGGTCTCCCTCTTTTCGAGGCTACGTTCCGTTGGGGTTTTCACGAAGCCTGTTGTGGGCCTGAAGCTCAGGCCGGTTCAGGGGCAGTGGCCTGTCGAGGGCCACGTAAGATTTGTGTGCAGAGCCAGTGCTTTCCAAAGCCCTTGACTGTGCAGAAGTCTACCTGTTAGGGGTGCAGTGGGGGCTGTCCGGGGAGCGTTGTGAGCAGAGGTATGTGCCCCACACTTGAAAGCATGGAAGAGAAAGCGTGAGGCTGGAGGGTGCTCCGTTCGTTCCCTCCTTGCACAGAAAGTCTGGAGAGTTGACTTTGGGACAAGTCCTTCCTTTCCTCTGGTCGGTGCGTGTTCAGTGGTCTGGACACTTGGTGAGCAAGACTGACAGGCTGTTTGACGTACTGGCCCTCACAGCCTGGTTGGAAAGGACAGACAGGCAGCCACCAATTACCTAGGAGATACGTAAAAGCAATTTTGTGTTGAGTGTTGAGAAAGACGGCATTTCCTGTTAGACTTGGTGACTTAGGCAGTGATGTTGAAGCTGAGAGCAGATGCCTAAAAGAAAAGGAGGACCTGTGCGGGAGAGTGTTGGGACAGGGCAAGGGAGGAGTAGGGCCTGTCAGAGGAGCTGAAAGCATGCCCTGGAGACTGGGGCCGCCGCGTAGGGACTGTAGGGTGGGGAAAAGAAAACTTTTCGATTGAGGCTGGCGCTTTCTCTAGGTTTTTGGGGACTAAGCGTGGTGATTCAGAACGTGGCCTCTGGAGCCAGACTCTGCCACATGGGTCCTGGCTCTGCCACCTACGGGCTGTGTGAACTCGGGCAAGTTACTGTACCATTCTGTGTGTCAGTTTCCTGATCTGTAAAACGGGGATGATTATCATACACACTCCATAGGTGAGTGTAAAGGTGAGAGGATATTTCATATCCGTAAAGTACTTAGAGCAGTGTCTGGCCTTTAGCAGGCGTTAGTAGTGGTTGACTAAAGAAATGGCTAAATGCATACCTAACTATTCAAGGCTTGGAGGCTGTCCCTGGTGAAACGTGTGAACTTGAATGGATTACACCCAACTTTGTTTTGTTTTGTTTCCTTTCCGGCTTGCAGTTGCTACTGACCGCATCTGCAGCACTGTGGAATTAGAAATAATCTGCCTCGACTTGGCTGCTCTTGGTAAAACAATCTAATGCTGTCCAAATTATCCCAGGGAAATAAAAGCCTTTTCAGTAGCATAGTAGGGTTAGGCTTATTTAACATGTATTGTTTATATTGGTTTGTTTAGTGTTTGTTGGTAACTTTGTGTTTTTTTTTTGGCAAAGCTGCTCGGTTAAAAAAAGCAGATTAGCTAGGAAATGGTTCAGACCCAGAGAAAAGTAGAGAGTCGTGTAAGCAGAGCACGCCTTTCCTTGACTCTCTGTCGAGAGCTTTTGTGATTCCAGCTGCTCTCTGCCTCAGACACGGTGCCCTCTGCGTGTGCAGTCATCTAAACAGTTCAGGTCTGGGACCGTGGAGAATCCAAGGCGGTATAGTCATGCTTTGCTTAACAGTGGGGATGAGTTCTGAGGAGTGTGTCATGGTCAGGCAATCTCGAGAGTGTGCAAACACCACGGAGTTCCTAAACCTGGATGGCAGAGCCTCCTACACACCTAGGCCATATGGGACTAATCTGATGGGACCCCCGTTGTTGACTGAAACGTCCCGATGTAGGGCATGACTGTACTTCCCAACTCCAAGGGCACGGAAGTGTAGCCTGTGGGGCTTTGGAAAAGAACAGAGACGCTCAAGGCCTACTCTGGACCCACTGACTCAGAATCTACTGGGATAGGTCCCGGCTTTAAAGACCAGACGTAGTCCTCCTCTGCAGACATCTCATCAACGGTTTTTCACGCTGGGTTTTCCCTCATCTGAGAAAACAGGCCAAGAGATTGTGAGGATCCATAATTAGTGTTTTAAGACATTTGGCAGGACTCAGTGTTTTTCACGTTCTGTGATACTGGGATCTGCATCTGCACTGTAATGTGTTAAACCTTGAAATCTTGTCCAAAAGTCATGTCATTACCTAGAGAATCCTTCTGTGAATTCCAGGCAGATTGCCATCTTTCTGCTTCCGCCTCCTCACCTTGACAATGGGGAGAATAACGGTAACCTGCCTTTTGGATGTGAGGATTAAATGAGACAGTTGGTGCAAAGCAGTCGGCACAGGATCTGGCACAAAGTGAAGCCTTCAATCAATTATGATTGCAGTAGTTTTGATTTCCCTCCAGTCGGAATACAGTTTAGTTGAAGTTAGTAGCTGTGCCACAGCTGTGTCTCAGGCTGGTGTCTGCCGCCCTGAGCTAAGCCATAAAAATCCCTGGAATAACTTTTCAAAAGCCTGTTAGCCTCTTGAGGCTCCTACACTTTTTTATTTTATTTTATTTTATTTTATTTTATTTTATTTTATTGCAGTAACAGTGGATCCTAAGATGATATAGCTTTCAGATGTACGTTGTAATATATTTTGAATTCTGTGTAGATTACATCGTGTTCACCACCCGAAAACTAATGATAGTCCGTCACCTCACATGTGAGCCTCATCACCCCTTTGGCTCTCTCCCCTCCCCCCTCCCCCTATGGTAACCACCAATGCAATCTCCTTTGCTCTGTGTGCGTTTGTCGTTGTTTTTATCTTCTCCTTATGAGTGAGATCACACGGTGTTTGACTTTGTCCCTCTGATTTATTTCACTTCGCATAATACCCTCAAGGTCCATCGACGTTGTCACAAATGGGCGGATCTCATCATTTCTTAGGGCCGAGTGGCATTCCATTGTGTATACATACCACATCTTCTTTATCCATTCTTCCCTTGATGGGCACCTAGGTTGCTTCCAAGTTTTGGCTGTTGTGAATAATGCTGCAGTGAGCCTAGGGGTGCATGTGTCCCTCTGCATTGGTGTTTTCAAGTTCTTGGGATGAATAGCCAGCAGTGGGCTAGCTGGATCATACATATGGTAGATGTGTTCTTAGTTTTCTGAGGATAC
Organism: Equus caballus; assembly: GCF_041296265.1. Lineage (NCBI taxonomy): Eukaryota > Metazoa > Chordata > Mammalia > Perissodactyla > Equidae > Equus > Equus caballus. The sequence continues at coordinate 15,954 of NW_027222129.1, forward strand.
TCCATCCTGCTTTCCGTAGTGGCTGCACCAGTCTGCCCTCCCACCAGCAGTGCAGGAGAGTTCCCTTCTCTGCACATCCTCTCCGACACTTGTCTCTTGTCTTGTTAATTAGAGCCATTCTGACCAGAGTAAGGGGACATCTCCTTGTAGTTGTGATTTGCATTTCTCTGATCGCTAAGGATGTTGAGTCCCTTTCCATATGCCTGTTGGCCATCCGTATACCTTCTTTGGAGAAATCACTGCTCAGATCTTTTGCCCGCCTTTTCAATTGGGTTGTTGATGTTTTTTGCTGTTGAGATGTATGAGTTCTTTCTGTGTTTTGGATATTAACCCCTTATCCGATATACGGTTTGCAAGAATCTTCTCCCAGTTGTTAGGTTGTGTTTTGGTTTTGTGGATGGTTTCCTTTGCGGTGCAGAGGATGTTTTTTGACTTTGATGTAGTCCCGTTTGTTCATTTTGTATTTTGTTTCCCTTGCCCAGTCAGACGTGGTACTTGAAAATAGGCTGCTAAGACTGATGTCAAAGAGCACACTGCCTATGTTTGCTTGTAGACGTTGCATGGTTTCGGGTGTGACATTCAAGTGAAAGCCGAGGGAGGAGGCTGCAGTTCCCCGAGAGCGAGCGTAGCGGGGACCCTGCGTCCCTGTCAGCGCACCTTCCCGCTCCGCGAAGGTCCCAAGCGTGTGGGCGGGGCCGCAGGAGTTCTCCCAGGAGGGTGTCCCCGTCGCTGTCCGCAGTCCACCGCCGGAGGGGGGGGGGCGGGGCAACGGCCGGGCAGCGTCTGGGCGGCGGCGCGCGCGCGCGCGCGCGAGGAGAGGAGAGGAGCGCGCGGCTGCTGGGCCGCCGTCCTGGGAGGCGTGGGAGGCGTCGGCGAGCCGCGCCTGCCTGCCCAGAGCCGAGCCCGGCGGAGTCCGGCCGCGCTGTGCTGCTCTCTCCCGGGCCGGGCTCGTCCGTTCCCCCGGCGTCCGTGGACGGCGCTCCGCGTCCCCGCTGGGCACAGCAGCCCGGGCCGTGCACAGCCACGGCCGCTAGCCTGAGGAGGCCGTCCTTCAGCTCCCGCTCTTCCTGCTCGCCGGACACGGACGACCAGGGCGCCTGCGAAGAGGATTCCATCTGAGAGAGGTACCTGGGGGGCGTGGGCCTGGGGGCTGGTGGGAGGCGAGCGTGTCCCTGAGGAATAGGCTTGTGCGCCGAGAGGTGCCCGTCAGGTCGCGGGACAGCTGTGCGGCGCGGGGAGCGAGGGGGTCTCTTCGTGCGCTTGAGGCGTTCGTGGAACGGGCGGTGTGTGCCGGGCACCTGCCCAGGGGCCAGCCTGGGCATGCGGTGCCCGGGAGTCGGGCGCTGAAGCGCCAGCCGTGGTCTTGGCTTCTTGGAAGGACAGACGCGAAGTCGATAAGGACACTGGTCTCGAGGCGTTCTGAGGAGTGCGGGTCTCCCTCTTTTCGAGGCTACGTTCCGTTGGGGTTTTCACGAAGCCTGTTGTGGGCCTGAAGCTCAGGCCGGTTCAGGGGCAGTGGCCTGTCGAGGGCCACGTAAGATTTGTGTGCAGAGCCAGTGCTTTCCAAAGCCCTTGACTGTGCAGAAGTCTACCTGTTAGGGGTGCAGTGGGGGCTGTCCGGGGAGCGTTGTGAGCAGAGGTATGTGCCCCACACTTGAAAGCATGGAAGAGAAAGCGTGAGGCTGGAGGGTGCTCCGTTCGTTCCCTCCTTGCACAGAAAGTCTGGAGAGTTGACTTTGGGACAAGTCCTTCCTTTCCTCTGGTCGGTGCGTGTTCAGTGGTCTGGACACTTGGTGAGCAAGACTGACAGGCTGTTTGACGTACTGGCCCTCACAGCCTGGTTGGAAAGGACAGACAGGCAGCCACCAATTACCTAGGAGATACGTAAAAGCAATTTTGTGTTGAGTGTTGAGAAAGACGGCATTTCCTGTTAGACTTGGTGACTTAGGCAGTGATGTTGAAGCTGAGAGCAGATGCCTAAAAGAAAAGGAGGACCTGGGCGGGAGAGTGTTGGGACAGGGCAAGGGAGGAGTAGGGCCTGTCAGAGGAGCTGAAAGCATGCCCTGGAGACTGGGGCCGCCGCGTAGGGACTGTAGGGTGGGGAAAAGAAAACTTTTCGATTGAGGCTGGCGCTTTCTCTAGGTTTTTGGGGACTAAGCGTGGTGATTCAGAACGTGGACTCTGGAGCCAGACTCTGCCACATGGGTCCTGGCTCTGCCACCTACGGGCTGTGTGAACTCGGGCAAGTTACTGTACCATTCTGTGTGTCAGTTTCCTGATCTGTAAAACGGGGATGATTATCATACACACTCCATAGGTGAGTGTAAAGGTGAGAGGATATTTCATATCCGTAAAGTACTTAGAGCAGTGTCTGGCCTTTAGCAGGCGTTAGTAGTGGTTGATTAAAGAAATGGCTAAATGCATACCTAACTATTCAAGGCTTGGAGGCTGTCCCTGGTGAAACGTGTGAACTTGAATGGATTACACCCAACTTTGTTTTGTTTTGTTTCCTTTCCGGCTTGCAGTTGCTACTGACCGCATCTGCAGCACTGTGGAATTAGAAATAATCTGCCTCGACTTGGCTGCTCTTGGTAAAACAATCTAATGCTGTCCAAATTATCCCAGGGAAATAAAAGCCTTTTCAGTAGCATAGTAGGGTTAGGCTTATTTAACATGTATTGTTTATATTGGTTTGTTTAGTGTTTGTTGGTAACTTTGTGTTTTTTTTTTGGCAAAGCTGCTCGGTTAAAAAAAGCAGATTAGCTAGGAAATGGTTCAGACCCAGAGAAAAGTAGAGAGTCGTGTAAGCAGAGCACGCCTTTCCTTGACTCTCTGTCGAGAGCTTTTGTGATTCCAGCTGCTCTCTGCCTCAGACACGGTGCCCTCTGCGTGTGCAGTCATCTAAACAGTTCAGGTCTGGGACCGTGGAGAATCCAAGGCGGTATAGTCATGCTTTGCTTAACAGTGGGGATGAGTTCTGAGGAGTGTGTCATGGTCAGGCAATCTCGAGACTGTGCAAACACCACGGAGTTCCTAAACCTGGATGGCAGAGCCTCCTACACACCTAGGCCATATGGGACTAATCTGATGGGACCCCCGTTGTTGACTGAAACGTCCCGATGTAGGGCATGACTGTACTTCCCAACTCCAAGGGCACGGAAGTGTAGCCTGTGGGGCTTTGGAAAAGAACAGAGACGCTCAAGGCCTACTCTGGACCCACTGACTCAGAATCTACTGGGATAGGTCCCGGCTTTAAAGACCAGACGTAGTCCTCCTCTGCAGACATCTCATCAACGGTTTTTCACGCTGGGTTTTCCCTCATCTGAGAAAACAGGCCAAGAGATTGTGAGGATCCATAATTAGTGTTTTAAGACATTTGGCAGGACTCAGTGTTTTTCACGTTCTGTGATACTGGGATCTGCATCTGCACTGTAATGTGTTAAACCTTGAAATCTTGTCCAAAAGTCATGTCATTACCTAGAGAATCCTTCTGTGAATTCCAGGCAGATTGCCATCTTTCTGCTTCCGCCTCCTCACCTTGACAATGGGGAGAATAACGGTAACCTGCCTTTTGGATGTGAGGATTAAATGAGACAGTTGGTGCAAAGCAGTCGGCACAGGATCTGGCACAAAGTGAAGCCTTCAAGAAATTATGATTGCAGTAGTTTTGATTTCCCTCCAGTCGGAATACAGTTTAGTTGAAGTTAGTAGCTGTGCCACAGCTGTGTCTCAGGCTGGTGTCTGCCGCCCTGAGCTAAGCCATAAAAATCCCTGGAATAACTTTTCAAAAGCCTGTTAGCCTCTTGAGGCTCCTACACTTTTTTATTTTATTTTATTTTATTTTATTTTATTTTATTTTATTTTATTGCAGTAACAGTGGATCCTAAGATGATATAGCTTTCAGATGTACGTTGTAATATATTTTGAATTCTGTGTAGATTACATCGTGTTCACCACCCGAAAACTAATGATAGTCCGTCACCTCACATGTGAGCCTCATCACCCCTTTGGCTCTCTCCCCTCCCCCCTCCCCCTATGGTAACCACCAATGCAATCTCCTTTGCTCTGTGTGCGTTTGTCGTTGTTTTTATCTTCTCCTTATGAGTGAGATCACACGGTGTTTGACTTTGTCCCTCTGATTTATTTCACTTCGCATAATACCCTCAAGGTCCATCGACGTTGTCACAAATGGGCGGATCTCATCATTTCTTAGGGCCGAGTGGCATTCCATTGTGTATACATACCACATCTTCTTTATCCATTCTTCCCTTGATGGGCACCTAGGTTGCTTCCAAGTTTTGGCTGTTGTGAATAATGCTGCAGTGAGCCTAGGGGTGCATGTGTCCCTCTGCATTGGTGTTTTCAAGTTCTTTGGATGAATAGCCAGCAGTGGGCTAGCTGGATCATACATATGGTAGATGTGTTCTTAGTTTTCTGAGGATACTCCATCCTGCTTTCCGTAGTGGCTGCACCAGTCTGCCCTCCCACCAGCAGTGCAGGAGAGTTCCCTTCTCTGCACATCCTCTCCGACACTTGTCTCTTGTCTTGTTAATTAGAGCCATTCTGACCAGAGTAAGGGGACATCTCCTTGTAGTTGTGATTTGCATTTCTCTGATCGCTAAGGATGTTGAGTCCCTTTCCATATGCCTGTTGGCCATCCGTATACCTTCTTTGGAGAAATCACTGCTCAGATCTTTTGCCCGCCTTTTCAATTGGGTTGTTGATGTTTTTTGCTGTTGAGATGTATGAGTTCTTTCTGTGTTTTGGATATTAACCCCTTATCCGATATACGGTTTGCAAGAATCTTCTCCCAGTTGTTAGGTTGTGTTTTGGTTTTGTGGATGGTTTCCTTTGCGGTGCAGAGGATGTTTTTTGACTTTGATGTAGTCCCGTTTGTTCATTTTGTATTTTGTTTCCCTTGCCCAGTCAGACGTGGTACTTGAAAATAGGCTGCTAAGACTGATGTCAAAGAGCACACTGCCTATGTTTGCTTGTAGACGTTGCATGGTTTCGGGTGTGACATTCAAGTGAAAGCCGAGGGAGGAGGCTGCAGTTCCCCGAGAGCGAGCGTAGCGGGGACCCTGCGTCCCTGTCAGCGCACCTTCCCGCTCCGCGAAGGTCCCAAGCGTGTGGGCGGGGCCGCAGGAGTTCTCCCAGGAGGGTGTCCCCGTCGCTGTCCGCAGTCCACCGCCGGAGGGGGGGGGGCGGGGCAACGGCCGGGCAGCGTCTGGGCGGCGGCGCGCGCGCGCGCGCGCGAGGAGAGGAGAGGAGCGCGCGGCTGCTGGGCCGCCGTCCTGGGAGGCGTGGGAGGCGTCGGCGAGCCGCGCCTGCCTGCCCAGAGCCGAGCCCGGCGGAGTCCGGCCGCGCTGTGCTGCTCTCTCCCGGGCCGGGCTCGTCCGTTCCCCCGGCGTCCGTGGACGGCGCTCCGCGTCCCCGCTGGGCACAGCAGCCCGGGCCGTGCACAGCCACGGCCGCTAGCCTGAGGAGGCCGTCCTTCAGCTCCCGCTCTTCCTGCTCGCCGGACACGGACGACCAGGGCGCCTGCGAAGAGGATTCCATCTGAGAGAGGTACCTGGGGGGCGTGGGCCTGGGGGCTGGTGGGAGGCGAGCGTGTCCCTGAGGAATAGGCTTGTGCGCCGAGAGGTGCCCGTCAGGTCGCGGGACAGCTGTGCGGCGCGGGGAGCGAGGGGGTCTCTTCGTGCGCTTGAGGCGTTCGTGGAACGGGCGGTGTGTGCCGGGCACCTGCCCAGGGGCCAGCCTGGGCATGCGGTGCCCGGGAGTCGGGCGCTGAAGCGCCAGCCGTGGTCTTGGCTTCTTGGAAGGACAGACGCGAAGTCGATAAGGACACTGGTCTCGAGGCGTTCTGAGGAGTGCGGGTCTCCCTCTTTTCGAGGCTACGTTCCGTTGGGGTTTTCACGAAGCCTGTTGTGGGCCTGAAGCTCAGGCCGGTTCAGGGGCAGTGGCCTGTCGAGGGCCACGTAAGATTTGTGTGCAGAGCCAGTGCTTTCCAAAGCCCTTGACTGTGCAGAAGTCTACCTGTTAGGGGTGCAGTGGGGGCTGTCCGGGGAGCGTTGTGAGCAGAGGTATGTGCCCCACACTTGAAAGCATGGAAGAGAAAGCGTGAGGCTGGAGGGTGCTCCGTTCGTTCCCTCCTTGCACAGAAAGTCTGGAGAGTTGACTTTGGGACAAGTCCTTCCTTTCCTCTGGTCGGTGCGTGTTCAGTGGTCTGGACACTTGGTGAGCAAGACTGACAGGCTGTTTGACGTACTGGCCCTCACAGCCTGGTTGGAAAGGACAGACAGGCAGCCACCAATTACCTAGGAGATACGTAAAAGCAATTTTGTGTTGAGTGTTGAGAAAGACGGCATTTCCTGTTAGACTTGGTGACTTAGGCAGTGATGTTGAAGCTGAGAGCAGATGCCTAAAAGAAAAGGAGGACCTGTGCGGGAGAGTGTTGGGACAGGGCAAGGGAGGAGTAGGGCCTGTCAGAGGAGCTGAAAGCATGCCCTGGAGACTGGGGCCGCCGCGTAGGGACTGTAGGGTGGGGAAAAGAAAACTTTTCGATTGAGGCTGGCGCTTTCTCTAGGTTTTTGGGGACTAAGCGTGGTGATTCAGAACGTGGACTCTGGAGCCAGACTCTGCCACATGGGTCCTGGCTCTGCCACCTACGGGCTGTGTGAACTCGGGCAAGTTACTGTACCATTCTGTGTGTCAGTTTCCTGATCTGTAAAACGGGGATGATTATCATACACACTCCATAGGTGAGTGTAAAGGTGAGAGGATATTTCATATCCGTAAAGTACTTAGAGCAGTGTCTGGCCTTTAGCAGGCGTTAGTAGTGGTTGATTAAAGAAATGGCTAAATGCATACCTAACTATTCAAGGCTTGGAGGCTGTCCCTGGTGAAACGTGTGAACTTGAATGGATTACACCCAACTTTGTTTTGTTTTGTTTCCTTTCCGGCTTGCAGTTGCTACTGACCGCATCTGCAGCACTGTGGAATTAGAAATAATCTGCCTCGACTTGGCTGCTCTTGGTAAAACAATCTAATGCTGTCCAAATTATCCCAGGGAAATAAAAGCCTTTTCAGTAGCATAGTAGGGTTAGGCTTATTTAACATGTATTGTTTATATTGGTTTGTTTAGTGTTTGTTGGTAACTTTGTGTTTTTTTTTTGGCAAAGCTGCTCGGTTAAAAAAAGCAGATTAGCTAGGAAATGGTTCAGACCCAGAGAAAAGTAGAGAGTCGTGTAAGCAGAGCACGCCTTTCCTTGACTCTCTGTCGAGAGCTTTTGTGATTCCAGCTGCTCTCTGCCTCAGACACGGTGCCCTCTGCGTGTGCAGTCATCTAAACAGTTCAGGTCTGGGACCGTGGAGAATCCAAGGCGGTATAGTCATGCTTTGCTTAACAGTGGGGATGAGTTCTGAGGAGTGTGTCATGGTCAGGCAATCTCGAGACTGTGCAAACACCACGGAGTTCCTAAACCTGGATGGCAGAGCCTCCTACACACCTAGGCCATATGGGACTAATCTGATGGGACCCCCGTTGTTGACTGAAACGTCCCGATGTAGGGCATGACTGTACTTCCCAACTCCAAGGGCACGGAAGTGTAGCCTGTGGGGCTTTGGAAAAGAACAGAGACGCTCAAGGCCTACTCTGGACCCACTGACTCAGAATCTACTGGGATAGGTCCCGGCTTTAAAGACCAGACGTAGTCCTCCTCTGCAGACATCTCATCAACGGTTTTTCACGCTGGGTTTTCCCTCATCTGAGAAAACAGGCCAAGAGATTGTGAGGATCCATAATTAGTGTTTTAAGACATTTGGCAGGACTCAGTGTTTTTCACGTTCTGTGATACTGGGATCTGCATCTGCACTGTAATGTGTTAAACCTTGAAATCTTGTCCAAAAGTCATGTCATTACCTAGAGAATCCTTCTGTGAATTCCAGGCAGATTGCCATCTTTCTGCTTCCGCCTCCTCACCTTGACAATGGGGAGAATAACGGTAACCTGCCTTTTGGATGTGAGGATTAAATGAGACAGTTGGTGCAAAGCAGTCGGCACAGGATCTGGCACAAAGTGAAGCCTTCAATCAATTATGATTGCAGTAGTTTTGATTTCCCTCCAGTCGGAATACAGTTTAGTTGAAGTTAGTAGCTGTGCCACAGCTGTGTCTCAGGCTGGTGTCTGCCGCCCTGAGCTAAGCCATAAAAATCCCTGGAATAACTTTTCAAAAGCCTGTTAGCCTCTTGAGGCTCCTACACTTTTTTATTTTATTTTATTTTATTTTATTTTATTTTATTTTATTGCAGTAACAGTGGATCCTAAGATGATATAGCTTTCAGATGTACGTTGTAATATATTTTGAATTCTGTGTAGATTACATCGTGTTCACCACCCGAAAACTAATGATAGTCCGTCACCTCACATGTGAGCCTCATCACCCCTTTGGCTCTCTCCCCTCCCCCCTCCCCCTATGGTAACCACCAATGCAATCTCCTTTGCTCTGTGTGCGTTTGTCGTTGTTTTTATCTTCTCCTTATGAGTGAGATCACACGGTGTTTGACTTTGTCCCTCTGATTTATTTCACTTCGCATAATACCCTCAAGGTCCATCGACGTTGTCACAAATGGGCGGATCTCATCATTTCTTAGGGCCGAGTGGCATTCCATTGTGTATACATACCACATCTTCTTATCCATTCTTCCCTTGATGGGCACCTAGGTTGCTTCCAAGTTTTGGCTGTTGTGAATAATGCTGCAGTGAGCCTAGGGTGCCATGTGTCCCTCTGCATTGGTGTTTTCAAGTTCTTGGATGAATAGCCAGCAGTGGCCTAGCTGGATCATACATATGGTAGATGTGTTCTTAGTTTTCTGAGGATACTCCATCCTGCTTTCCGTAGTGGCTGCACCAGTCTGCCCTCCCACCAGCAGTGCAGGAGAGTTCCCTTCTCTGCACATCACTCTCCGACACTTGTCTCTTGTCTTGTTAATTAGAGCCATTCTGACCAGAGTAAGGGGACATCTCCTTGTAGTTGTGATTTGCATTTCTCTGATCGCTAAGGATGTTGAGTCCCTTTCCATATGCCTGTTGGCCATCCGTATACCTTCTTTGGAGAAATCACTGCTCAGATCTTTTGCCCGCCTTTTCAATTGGGTTGTTGATGTTTTTGCTGTTGAGATGTATGAGTTCTTTCTGTGTTTTGGATATTAACCCCTTATCCGATATACGGTTTGCAAGAATCTTCTCCCAGTTGTTAGGTTGTTGTTTTGGTTTTGTGGATGGTTTCCTTTGCGGTGCAGAGGATGTTTTTTGACTTCTGATGTAGTCCCGTTTGTTCATTTTGTATTTTGTTTCCCTTGCCAGTCAGACGTAGGGTACTTGAAAATAGGCTGCTAAGACTGATGTCAAAGAGCACACTGCCTATGTTTGCTTGTAGACGTTGCATGGTTTCGGGTGTGACATTCAAGTGAAAGCCGAGGGAGGTGGCTGCAGTTCCCCGAGAGCGAGCGTAGCGGGGACCCTGCGTCCCTGTCAGCGCACCTTCCCGCTCCGCGAAGGTCCCAAGCGTGTGGGCGGGGCCGCAGGAGTTTCTCCCAGGAGGGTGTCCCCGTCGCTGGTCCGCAGGTCCACCGCCGGAGGGGGGGGGGGCGGTGGCAACGGACGGGCAGCGTACTGGGCGGCGGCAGCGCGCTATCGCGCGCGAGGAGAGGAGAGGAGCGCGCGGCTGCTGGGCCGCCGTCCTGGGAGGCGTGGGAGGCGTCGGCGAGCCGCGCCTGCCCTGCCCGAGCCGAGCCCGGCGGAGTCCGGCCGCGCTGTGCTGCTCTCTCCCGGGCCGGGCTCGTCCGTTCCCCCGGCGTCCCGTGGACGGCGCTCCGCGTCCCCGCTGGGCACAGCAGCCCGGGCCGTGCACAGCCACGGCCGCTAGCCCTGAGGAGGCCGGTCCTTCAGCTCCCGTTCTTCCTGCTCGCCGGACACGGACGACCAGGGCGCCTGCGAAGAGGATTCCATCTGAGAGAGGTACCTGGGGGCGTGGGCCTGGGGGCTGGTGGAGGCGAGCGTTGTCCCTGAGGAATAGGCTTGGTGCGCCGAGAGGTGCCCGTCAGGTCGCGGGACAGCTGTGCGGGCGCGGGGAGCGAGGGGGTCTCTTCGTGCGCTTGAGGCGTTCGTGGAACGGGCGGTGTGTGCCGGGCACCATGCCCAGGGCCAGCCTGGGCATGCGGTGCCCGGGAGTCGGGCGCTGAAGCGCAGCCGTGGTCTTGGCTTCTTGGAAGGACAGACGCGAAGTCGATAAAGGACACTGGTCTCGAGGCGTTCTGAGGAGTGCGGTCTCCCTCTTTTCGAGGCTACGTTCCGTTGGGGTTTTCACGAAGCCTGTTGTGGGCCTGAAGCTCAGCCGGTTCAGGGGCAGTGGCCTGTCGAGGGCCACGTAAGATTTGTGTGCAGAGCAGTGCTTTCCAAAGCCCTTGACTGTGCAGAAGTCTACCTGTTAGGGTGCAGTGGGGGCTGTCCGGGGAGCGTTGTGAGCAGAGGTATGTGCCCCACACTTGAAAGCATGGAAGAGAAAGCGTGAGGCTGGAGGGTGCTCCGTTCGTTCCCTCCTTGCACAGAAAGTCTGGAGAGTTGACTTTGGGACAAGTCCTTTCCTTTCCTCTGGTCGGTGCGTGTTCAGTGGTCTGGACACTTGGTGAGCAAGACTGACAGGCTCTTTGACGTACTGGCCCTCACAGCCTGGTTTGGAAAGGACAGACAGGCAGCCACCAATTACTAGGAGATACGTAAAAGCAATTTTGTGTTGAGTGTTTGAGAAAGACGCATTTCCTGTTAGAACTTGGTGACTTAGGCAGTGATGTTGAAGCTGAGAGCAGATGCCTAAAAGAAAAGGAGACCTGGGCGGGAGAGTGTTGGGACGGGCAAGGGAGGAGTAGGGCCTGTCAGAGGAGCTGAAAGCATGCCTGGAGACTGGGGCCGCCGCGTAGGGACTGTAGGGTGGGGAAAAGAAAACTTTTCGATTGAGGCTGGCGCTTTCTCTAGGTTTTTGGCGACTAAGCGTGGTGATTCAGAACGTGGACTCTGGAGCCAGACTCTGTCACATGGGTCCTGGCTCTGCCACCTACGGGCTGTGTGAACTCGGGCAAGTTACTGTACCATTCTGTGTGTCAGTTTCCTGATCTGTAAAACGGGGATGATATCATACACACTCCATAGGTGAGTGTAAAAGTGAGAGGATATTCATATCCGTAAAGTACTTAGAGCAGTGTCTGGCCTTTAGCAGGCGTTAGTAGTGGTTGACTAGAAGAAATGGCTAAATGCATACTAACTATTCAAGGCTTGGAGGCTGTCCCTGGTGAAACGTGTGAACTTGAATGGATTACACCCAACTTTGTTGTGTTTTGTTTCCTTTCCGGCTTGCAGTTGCTACTGACCGCATCTGCAGCACTGTGGAATTAGAAATAATCTCCCTGGACTTGGCTGCTCTTGGTAAAACAATCTAATGCTGTCCAAATTATCCCAGGGAAATAAAAGCCTTTTCAGTAGCATAGTAGGGTTAGGCTTATTTAATATGTATTGTTTATATTGGTTTGTTTAGTGTTTGTTGGTAACTTTGTGTTTTTTCTTTTTTTTTTTTTTTTGGCAAAGCTGCTCGGTTAAAAAAAGCAGATTAGCTAGGAAATGGTTCAGACCCAGAGAAAAGTAGAGAGTCGTGTAAGCAAGAGCACGCCTTTCCTTGACTCTCTGTCGAGAGCTTTTGTGATTCCAGCTGCTCTCTGCCTCAGACACGGTGCCCTCTGCGTGTGCAGTCATCTAAACAGTCAGGTCTGGGACCGTGGAGAATCCAAGGCGGTATAGTCATGCTCTGCTTACAGTGGGGATGAGTTCTGAGGAGTGTGTCATGGTCAGGCAATCTCGAGACTGTGCAAACACCACGGAGTTCCTAAACCTGGATGGCAGAGCCTCCTACACACCTAGGCCATATGGGACTAATCTGATGGGACCCCGTTGTTGACTGAAACGTCCCGATGTAGGGCAATGACTGTACTTCCCAACTCCAAGGGCCGGAAGTGTAGCCTGTGGGGCTTTGAAAAGAACAGAGACGCTCAAGGCCTACTCTGGACCCACTGACTCAGAATCTACTGGGATAGGTCCCGGCTTTAAAGACCAGACGTAGTCCTCCTCTGCAGACATCTCATCAACGGTTTTTCACGCTGGGTTTTCCCTCATCTGAGAAAACAGGCCAAGAGATTGTGAGGATCCATAATTAGTGTTTTAAGACATTTGGCAGGACTCAGTGTTTTTCACGTTCTGTGATACTGGGATCTGCATCTGCACTGTAATGTGTTAAACTTGAAATCTTGTCCAAAAGTCCTGTCATTACCTAGAGAATCCTTCTGTGAATTCCAGCAGATTGCCATCTTTCTGCTTCCGCCTCCTCACCTTGACAATGGGGAGAATAACGGTAACCTGCCTTTTGGATGTGAGGATTAAATGAGACAGTTTGGTGCAAAGCAGTCGGCACAGGATCTGGCACAAAGTGAAGCCTTCAATCAATATGATTGCAGTAGTTTTGATTTCCCTCCAGTCGGAATACAGTTGAGTTGAAGTTAGTAGCTGTGCACAGCTGTGTCTCAGGCTGGTGTCTGCCGCCCTGAGCTAAGCCATAAAAATCCTGGAAACTTTTCAAAAGCCTGTTAGCCTCTTGAGGCTCCTACACTTTTTTATTTTAATTTTAATTTTATTTTATTTTATTTTATTTTATTGCAGTAACAGTGGATCCTAGATGATATAGCTTTCAGATGTACGTTGTAATATATTTTGAATTCTGTGTAGATTACATCGTGTTCACCACCCGAAAACTAATGATAGTCCGTCACCTCCACATTGTGAGCCTCATCACCCCTTTGCTCTCTCCCCTCCCCCCTCCCCTATGGTAACACCAATGCAATCTCCTTTGCTCTGTGTGCGTTTGTCGTTGTTTTTATCTTCTCCTTATGAGTGAGATCACACGGTGTTTGACTTTGTCCCTCTGATTTATTTCACTTCGCATAATACCCTCAAGGTCCATCGACGTTGTCACAAATGGGCGGATCTCATCATTCTTAGGGCCGATTGGCATCCATTGTGTATACATACCACATCTTCTTATCCATTCTTCCCTTGATGGGCACCTAGGTTTGCTTCCAAGTTTGGCTGTTGTGAATAATGCTGCAGTGAGCCTAGGGGTGCATGTGTCCCTCTGCATTGGTGTTTTCAAGTTCTGGATGAATAGCCAGCAGTGGGCTAGCTGGTCATACATATGGTAGATGTGTTCTTAGTTTTCTGAGGATACTCCATCCTGCTTTCCGTAGTGGCCCTGCACCAGTCTGCCCTCCCACAGCAGTGCAGGAGAGTTCCCTTCTCTGCACATCCTCTCCGACACTTGTCTCTTGTCTTGTTAATTAGAGCCATTCTGACCAGAGTAAGGGGACATCTCCTTGTAGTTGTGATTTGCATTTCTCTGATCGCTAAGGATGTTGAGTCCCTTTCCATATGCTGTTGGCCATCCGTATACCTTCTTTGGAGAAATCACTGCTCAGATCTTTTGCCCGCCTTTTCAATTGGTTGTTGATGTTTTATGCTGTTGAGATGTATGAGTTCTTTCTGTGTTTTGGATATTAACCCCTTATCCGATATACGGTTTGCAAGAATCTTCTCCAGTTGTTAGGTTGTGTTTTGGTTTTGTGGATGGTTTCCTTTGCGGTGCAGAGGATGTTTTTTGACTTTGATGTAGTCCCGTTTGTTCATTTTGTATTTTGTTTCCCTTGCCCAGTCAGACGTGGTACTTGAAAATAGGCTGCTAAGACTGATGTCAAAGAGCACACTGCCTATGTTTGCTTGTAGACGTTGCATGGTTCGGGTGTGACATCAAGTGAAAGCCGAGGGAGGAGCTGCAGTTCCCCGAGAGCGAGCGTAGCGGGACCCTGCGTCCCTGTCAGCGCACCTTCCCGCTCCGCGAAGGTCCCAAGCGTGTGGGCGGGGCCGCAGGAGTTCTCCCAGGAGGGTGTCCCCCGTCGCTGTCCGCAGTCCACCGCCGGAGGGGGGGGGGCGGGGCAACGGCCGGCAGCGTCCTGGGCGGCGGCGCGCG
>NW_027222130.1:0-19197 GCF_041296265.1 Equus caballus
GAAGCAACCTAGGTGCCCATCAAGGGAAGAATGGATAAAGAAGATGTGGTATGTATACACAATGGAATGCCACTCGGCCCTAAGAAATGATGAGATCCGCCCATTTGTGACAACGTCGATGGACCTTGAGGGTATTATGCGAAGTGAAATAAATCAGAGGGACAAAGTCAAACACCGTGTGATCTCACTCATAAGGAGAAGATAAAAACAACGACAAACGCACACAGAGCAAAGGAGATTGCATTGGTGGTTACCATAGGGGGAGGGGGGAGGGGAGAGAGCCAAAGGGGTGATGAGGCTCACATGTGAGGTGACGGACTATCATTAGTTTTCGGGTGGTGAACACGATGTAATCTACACAGAATTCAAAATATATTACAACGTACATCTGAAAGCTATATCATCTTAGGATCCACTGTTACTGCAATAAAATAAAATAAAATAAAATAAAATAAAATAAAATAAAATAAGTGTAGGAGCCTCAAGAGGCTAACAGGCTTTTGAAAAGTTATTCCAGGGATTTTTATGGCTTAGCTCAGGGCGGCAGACACCAGCCTGAGACACAGCTGTGGCACAGCTACTAACTTCAACTAAACTGTATTCCGACTGGAGGGAAATCAAAACTACTGCAATCATAATTGATTGAAGGCTTCACTTTGTGCCAGATCCTGTGCCGACTGCTTTGCACCAACTGTCTCATTTAATCCTCACATCCAAAAGGCAGGTTACCGTTATTCTCCCCATTGTCAAGGTGAGGAGGCGGAAGCAGAAAGATGGCAATCTGCCTGGAATTCACAGAAGGATTCTCTAGGTAATGACATGACTTTTGGACAAGATTTCAAGGTTTAACACATTACAGTGCAGATGCAGATCCCAGTATCACAGAACGTGAAAAACACTGAGTCCTGCCAAATGTCTTAAAACACTAATTATGGATCCTCACAATCTCTTGGCCTGTTTTCTCAGATGAGGGAAAACCCAGCGTGAAAAACCGTTGATGAGATGTCTGCAGAGGAGGACTACGTCTGGTCTTTAAAGCCGGGACCTATCCCAGTAGATTCTGAGTCAGTGGGTCCAGAGTAGGCCTTGAGCGTCTCTGTTCTTTTCCAAAGCCCCACAGGCTACACTTCCGTGCCCTTGGAGTTGGGAAGTACAGTCATGCCCTACATCGGGACGTTTCAGTCAACAACGGGGGTCCCATCAGATTAGTCCCATATGGCCTAGGTGTGTAGGAGGCTCTGCCATCCAGGTTTAGGAACTCCGTGGTGTTTGCACAGTCTCGAGATTGCCTGACCATGACACACTCCTCAGAACTCATCCCCACTGTTAAGCAAAGCATGACTATACCGCCTTGGATTCTCCACGGTCCCAGACCTGAACTGTTTAGATGACTGCACACGCAGAGGGCACCGTGTCTGAGGCAGAGAGCAGCTGGAATCACAAAAGCTCTCGACAGAGAGTCAAGGAAAGGCGTGCTCTGCTTACACGACTCTCTACTTTTCTCTGGGTCTGAACCATTTCCTAGCTAATCTGCTTTTTTTAACCGAGCAGCTTTGCCAAAAAAAAAACACAAAGTTACCAACAAACACTAAACAAACCAATATAAACAATACATGTTAAATAAGCCTAACCCTACTATGCTACTGAAAAGGCTTTTATTTCCCTGGGATAATTTGGACAGCATTAGATTGTTTTACCAAGAGCAGCCAAGTCGAGGCAGATTATTTCTAATTCCACAGTGCTGCAGATGCGGTCAGTAGCAACTGCAAGCCGGAAAGGAAACAAAACAAAACAAAGTTGGGTGTAATCCATTCAAGTTCACACGTTTCACCAGGGACAGCCTCCAAGCCTTGAATAGTTAGGTATGCATTTAGCCATTTCTTTAATCAACCACTACTAACGCCTGCTAAAGGCCAGACACTGCTCTAAGTACTTTACGGATATGAAATATCCTCTCACCTTTACACTCACCTATGGAGTGTGTATGATAATCATCCCCGTTTTACAGATCAGGAAACTGACACACAGAATGGTACAGTAACTTGCCCGAGTTCACACAGCCCGTAGGTGGCAGAGCCAGGACCCATGTGGCAGAGTCTGGCTCCAGAGTCCACGTTCTGAATCACCACGCTTAGTCCCCAAAAACCTAGAGAAAGCGCCAGCCTCAATCGAAAAGTTTTCTTTTCCCCACCCTACAGTCCCTACGCGGCGGCCCCAGTCTCCAGGGCATGCTTTCAGCTCCTCTGACAGGCCCTACTCCTCCCTTGCCCTGTCCCAACACTCTCCCGCACAGGTCCTCCTTTTCTTTTAGGCATCTGCTCTCAGCTTCAACATCACTGCCTAAGTCACCAAGTCTAACAGGAAATGCCGTCTTTCTCAACACTCAACACAAAATTGCTTTTACGTATCTCCTAGGTAATTGGTGGCTGCCTGTCTGTCCTTTCCAACCAGGCTGTGAGGGCCAGTACGTCAAACAGCCTGTCAGTCTTGCTCACCAAGTGTCCAGACCACTGAACACGCACCGACCAGAGGAAAGGAAGGACTTGTCCCAAAGTCAACTCTCCAGACTTTCTGTGCAAGGAGGGAACGAACGGAGCACCCTCCAGCCTCACGCTTTCTCTTCCATGCTTTCAAGTGTGGGGCACATACCTCTGCTCACAACGCTCCCCGGACAGCCCCCACTGCACCCCTAACAGGTAGACTTCTGCACAGTCAAGGGCTTTGGAAAGCACTGGCTCTGCACACAAATCTTACGTGGCCCTCGACAGGCCACTGCCCCTGAACCGGCCTGAGCTTCAGGCCCACAACAGGCTTCGTGAAAACCCCAACGGAACGTAGCCTCGAAAAGAGGGAGACCCGCACTCCTCAGAACGCCTCGAGACCAGTGTCCTTATCGACTTCGCGTCTGTCCTTCCAAGAAGCCAAGACCACGGCTGGCGCTTCAGCGCCCGACTCCCGGGCACCGCATGCCCAGGCTGGCCCCTGGGCAGGTGCCCGGCACACACCGCCCGTTCCACGAACGCCTCAAGCGCACGAAGAGACCCCCTCGCTCCCCGCGCCGCACAGCTGTCCCGCGACCTGACGGGCACCTCTCGGCGCACAAGCCTATTCCTCAGGGACACGCTCGCCTCCCACCAGCCCCCAGGCCCACGCCCCCCAGGTACCTCTCTCAGATGGAATCCTCTTCGCAGGCGCCCTGGTCGTCCGTGTCCGGCGAGCAGGAAGAGCGGGAGCTGAAGGACGGCCTCCTCAGGCTAGCGGCCGTGGCTGTGCACGGCCCGGGCTGCTGTGCCCAGCGGGGACGCGGAGCGCCGTCCACGGACGCCGGGGGAACGGACGAGCCCGGCCCGGGAGAGAGCAGCACAGCGCGGCCGGACTCCGCCGGGCTCGGCTCTGGGCAGGCAGGCGCGGCTCGCCGACGCCTCCCACGCCTCCCAGGACGGCGGCCCAGCAGCCGCGCGCTCCTCTCCTCTCCTCGCGCGCGCGCGCGCGCGCGCCGCCGCCCAGACGCTGCCCGGCCGTTGCCCCGCCCCCCCCCCTCCGGCGGTGGACTGCGGACAGCGACGGGGACACCCTCCTGGGAGAACTCCTGCGGCCCCGCCCACACGCTTGGGACCTTCGCGGAGCGGGAAGGTGCGCTGACAGGGACGCAGGGTCCCCGCTACGCTCGCTCTCGGGGAACTGCAGCCTCCTCCCTCGGCTTTCACTTGAATGTCACACCCGAAACCATGCAACGTCTACAAGCAAACATAGGCAGTGTGCTCTTTGACATCAGTCTTAGCAGCCTATTTTCAAGTACCACGTCTGACTGGGCAAGGGAAACAAAATACAAAATGAACAAACGGGACTACATCAAAGTCAAAAAACATCCTCTGCACCGCAAAGGAAACCATCCACAAAACCAAAACACAACCTAACAACTGGGAGAAGATTCTTGCAAACCGTATATCGGATAAGGGGTTAATATCCAAAACACAGAAAGAACTCATACATCTCAACAGCAAAAAACATCAACAACCCAATTGAAAAGGCGGGCAAAAGATCTGAGCAGTGATTTCTCCAAAGAAGGTATACGGATGGCCAACAGGCATATGGAAAGGGACTCAACATCCTTAGCGATCAGAGAAATGCAAATCACAACTACAAGGAGATGTCCCCTTACTCTGGTCAGAATGGCTCTAATTAACAAGACAAGAGACAAGTGTCGGAGAGGATGTGCAGAGAAGGGAACTCTCCTGCACTGCTGGTGGGAGGGCAGACTGGTGCAGCCACTACGGAAAGCAGGATGGAGTATCCTCAGAAAACTAAGAACACATCTACCATATGTATGATCCAGCTAGCCCACTGCTGGCTATTCATCCAAAGAACTTGAAAACACCAATGCAGAGGGACACATGCACCCCTAGGCTCACTGCAGCATTATTCACAACAGCCAAAACTTGGAAGCAACCTAGGTGCCCATCAAGGGAAGAATGGATAAAGAAGATGTGGTATGTATACACAATGGAATGCCACTCGGCCCTAAGAAATGATGAGATCCGCCCATTTGTGACAACGTCGATGGACCTTGAGGGTATTATGCGAAGTGAAATAAATCAGAGGGACAAAGTCAAACACCGTGTGATCTCACTCATAAGGAGAAGATAAAAACAACGACAAACGCACACAGAGCAAAGGAGATTGCATTGGTGGTTACCATAGGGGGAGGGGGGAGGGGAGAGAGCCAAAGGGGTGATGAGGCTCACATGTGAGGTGACGGACTATCATTAGTTTTCGGGTGGTGAACACGATGTAATCTACACAGAATTCAAAATATATTACAACGTACATCTGAAAGCTATATCATCTTAGGATCCACTGTTACTGCAATAAAATAAAATAAAATAAAATAAAATAAAATAAAATAAAATAAAAAAGTGTAGGAGCCTCAAGAGGCTAACAGGCTTTTGAAAAGTTATTCCAGGGATTTTTATGGCTTAGCTCAGGGCGGCAGACACCAGCCTGAGACACAGCTGTGGCACAGCTACTAACTTCAACTAAACTGTATTCCGACTGGAGGGAAATCAAAACTACTGCAATCATAATTGATTGAAGGCTTCACTTTGTGCCAGATCCTGTGCCGACTGCTTTGCACCAACTGTCTCATTTAATCCTCACATCCAAAAGGCAGGTTACCGTTATTCTCCCCATTGTCAAGGTGAGGAGGCGGAAGCAGAAAGATGGCAATCTGCCTGGAATTCACAGAAGGATTCTCTAGGTAATGACATGACTTTTGGACAAGATTTCAAGGTTTAACACATTACAGTGCAGATGCAGATCCCAGTATCACAGAACGTGAAAAACACTGAGTCCTGCCAAATGTCTTAAAACACTAATTATGGATCCTCACAATCTCTTGGCCTGTTTTCTCAGATGAGGGAAAACCCAGCGTGAAAAACCGTTGATGAGATGTCTGCAGAGGAGGACTACGTCTGGTCTTTAAAGCCGGGACCTATCCCAGTAGATTCTGAGTCAGTGGGTCCAGAGTAGGCCTTGAGCGTCTCTGTTCTTTTCCAAAGCCCCACAGGCTACACTTCCGTGCCCTTGGAGTTGGGAAGTACAGTCATGCCCTACATCGGGACGTTTCAGTCAACAACGGGGGTCCCATCAGATTAGTCCCATATGGCCTAGGTGTGTAGGAGGCTCTGCCATCCAGGTTTAGGAACTCCGTGGTGTTTGCACAGTCTCGAGATTGCCTGACCATGACACACTCCTCAGAACTCATCCCCACTGTTAAGCAAAGCATGACTATACCGCCTTGGATTCTCCACGGTCCCAGACCTGAACTGTTTAGATGACTGCACACGCAGAGGGCACCGTGTCTGAGGCAGAGAGCAGCTGGAATCACAAAAGCTCTCGACAGAGAGTCAAGGAAAGGCGTGCTCTGCTTACACGACTCTCTACTTTTCTCTGGGTCTGAACCATTTCCTAGCTAATCTGCTTTTTTTAACCGAGCAGCTTTGCCAAAAAAAAAACACAAAGTTACCAACAAACACTAAACAAACCAATATAAACAATACATGTTAAATAAGCCTAACCCTACTATGCTACTGAAAAGGCTTTTATTTCCCTGGGATAATTTGGACAGCATTAGATTGTTTTACCAAGAGCAGCCAAGTCGAGGCAGATTATTTCTAATTCCACAGTGCTGCAGATGCGGTCAGTAGCAACTGCAAGCCGGAAAGGAAACAAAACAAAACAAAGTTGGGTGTAATCCATTCAAGTTCACACGTTTCACCAGGGACAGCCTCCAAGCCTTGAATAGTTAGGTATGCATTTAGCCATTTCTTTAATCAACCACTACTAACGCCTGCTAAAGGCCAGACACTGCTCTAAGTACTTTACGGATATGAAATATCCTCTCACCTTTACACTCACCTATGGAGTGTGTATGATAATCATCCCCGTTTTACAGATCAGGAAACTGACACACAGAATGGTACAGTAACTTGCCCGAGTTCACACAGCCCGTAGGTGGCAGAGCCAGGACCCATGTGGCAGAGTCTGGCTCCAGAGTCCACGTTCTGAATCACCACGCTTAGTCCCCAAAAACCTAGAGAAAGCGCCAGCCTCAATCGAAAAGTTTTCTTTTCCCCACCCTACAGTCCCTACGCGGCGGCCCCAGTCTCCAGGGCATGCTTTCAGCTCCTCTGACAGGCCCTACTCCTCCCTTGCCCTGTCCCAACACTCTCCCGCACAGGTCCTCCTTTTCTTTTAGGCATCTGCTCTCAGCTTCAACATCACTGCCTAAGTCACCAAGTCTAACAGGAAATGCCGTCTTTCTCAACACTCAACACAAAATTGCTTTTACGTATCTCCTAGGTAATTGGTGGCTGCCTGTCTGTCCTTTCCAACCAGGCTGTGAGGGCCAGTACGTCAAACAGCCTGTCAGTCTTGCTCACCAAGTGTCCAGACCACTGAACACGCACCGACCAGAGGAAAGGAAGGACTTGTCCCAAAGTCAACTCTCCAGACTTTCTGTGCAAGGAGGGAACGAACGGAGCACCCTCCAGCCTCACGCTTTCTCTTCCATGCTTTCAAGTGTGGGGCACATACCTCTGCTCACAACGCTCCCCGGACAGCCCCCACTGCACCCCTAACAGGTAGACTTCTGCACAGTCAAGGGCTTTGGAAAGCACTGGCTCTGCACACAAATCTTACGTGGCCCTCGACAGGCCACTGCCCCTGAACCGGCCTGAGCTTCAGGCCCACAACAGGCTTCGTGAAAACCCCAACGGAACGTAGCCTCGAAAAGAGGGAGACCCGCACTCCTCAGAACGCCTCGAGACCAGTGTCCTTATCGACTTCGCGTCTGTCCTTCCAAGAAGCCAAGACCACGGCTGGCGCTTCAGCGCCCGACTCCCGGGCACCGCATGCCCAGGCTGGCCCCTGGGCAGGTGCCCGGCACACACCGCCCGTTCCACGAACGCCTCAAGCGCACGAAGAGACCCCCTCGCTCCCCGCGCCGCACAGCTGTCCCGCGACCTGACGGGCACCTCTCGGCGCACAAGCCTATTCCTCAGGGACACGCTCGCCTCCCACCAGCCCCCAGGCCCACGCCCCCCAGGTACCTCTCTCAGATGGAATCCTCTTCGCAGGCGCCCTGGTCGTCCGTGTCCGGCGAGCAGGAAGAGCGGGAGCTGAAGGACGGCCTCCTCAGGCTAGCGGCCGTGGCTGTGCACGGCCCGGGCTGCTGTGCCCAGCGGGGACGCGGAGCGCCGTCCACGGACGCCGGGGGAACGGACGAGCCCGGCCCGGGAGAGAGCAGCACAGCGCGGCCGGACTCCGCCGGGCTCGGCTCTGGGCAGGCAGGCGCGGCTCGCCGACGCCTCCCACGCCTCCCAGGACGGCGGCCCAGCAGCCGCGCGCTCCTCTCCTCTCCTCGCGCGCGCGCGCGCGCGCCGCCGCCCAGACGCTGCCCGGCCGTTGCCCCGCCCCCCCCCCTCCGGCGGTGGACTGCGGACAGCGACGGGGACACCCTCCTGGGAGAACTCCTGCGGCCCCGCCCACACGCTTGGGACCTTCGCGGAGCGGGAAGGTGCGCTGACAGGGACGCAGGGTCCCCGCTACGCTCGCTCTCGGGGAACTGCAGCCTCCTCCCTCGGCTTTCACTTGAATGTCACACCCGAAACCATGCAACGTCTACAAGCAAACATAGGCAGTGTGCTCTTTGACATCAGTCTTAGCAGCCTATTTTCAAGTACCACGTCTGACTGGGCAAGGGAAACAAAATACAAAATGAACAAACGGGACTACATCAAAGTCAAAAAACATCCTCTGCACCGCAAAGGAAACCATCCACAAAACCAAAACACAACCTAACAACTGGGAGAAGATTCTTGCAAACCGTATATCGGATAAGGGGTTAATATCCAAAACACAGAAAGAACTCATACATCTCAACAGCAAAAAACATCAACAACCCAATTGAAAAGGCGGGCAAAAGATCTGAGCAGTGATTTCTCCAAAGAAGGTATACGGATGGCCAACAGGCATATGGAAAGGGACTCAACATCCTTAGCGATCAGAGAAATGCAAATCACAACTACAAGGAGATGTCCCCTTACTCTGGTCAGAATGGCTCTAATTAACAAGACAAGAGACAAGTGTCGGAGAGGATGTGCAGAGAAGGGAACTCTCCTGCACTGCTGGTGGGAGGGCAGACTGGTGCAGCCACTACGGAAAGCAGGATGGAGTATCCTCAGAAAACTAAGAACACATCTACCATATGTATGATCCAGCTAGCCCACTGCTGGCTATTCATCCAAAGAACTTGAAAACACCAATGCAGAGGGACACATGCACCCCTAGGCTCACTGCAGCATTATTCACAACAGCCAAAACTTGGAAGCAACCTAGGTGCCCATCAAGGGAAGAATGGATAAAGAAGATGTGGTATGTATACACAATGGAATGCCACTCGGCCCTAAGAAATGATGAGATCCGCCCATTTGTGACAACGTCGATGGACCTTGAGGGTATTATGCGAAGTGAAATAAATCAGAGGGACAAAGTCAAACACCGTGTGATCTCACTCATAAGGAGAAGATAAAAACAACGACAAACGCACACAGAGCAAAGGAGATTGCATTGGTGGTTACCATAGGGGGAGGGGGGAGGGGAGAGAGCCAAAGGGGTGATGAGGCTCACATGTGAGGTGACGGACTATCATTAGTTTTCGGGTGGTGAACACGATGTAATCTACACAGAATTCAAAATATATTACAACGTACATCTGAAAGCTATATCATCTTAGGATCCACTGTTACTGCAATAAAATAAAATAAAATAAAATAAAATAAAATAAAATAAAATAAAAAAGTATAGGAGCCTCAAGAGGCTAACAGGCTTTTGAAAAGTTATTCCAGGGATTTTTATGGCTTAGCTCAGGGCGGCAGACACCAGCCTGAGACACAGCTGTGGCACAGCTACTAACTTCAACTAAACTGTATTCCGACTGGAGGGAAATCAAAACTACTGCAATCATAATTTCTTGAAGGCTTCACTTTGTGCCAGATCCTGTGCCGACTGCTTTGCACCAACTGTCTCATTTAATCCTCACATCCAAAAGGCAGGTTACCGTTATTCTCCCCATTGTCAAGGTGAGGAGGCGGAAGCAGAAAGATGGCAATCTGCCTGGAATTCACAGAAGGATTCTCTAGGTAATGACATGACTTTTGGACAAGATTTCAAGGTTTAACACATTACAGTGCAGATGCAGATCCCAGTATCACAGAACGTGAAAAACACTGAGTCCTGCCAAATGTCTTAAAACACTAATTATGGATCCTCACAATCTCTTGGCCTGTTTTCTCAGATGAGGGAAAACCCAGCGTGAAAAACCGTTGATGAGATGTCTGCAGAGGAGGACTACGTCTGGTCTTTAAAGCCGGGACCTATCCCAGTAGATTCTGAGTCAGTGGGTCCAGAGTAGGCCTTGAGCGTCTCTGTTCTTTTCCAAAGCCCCACAGGCTACACTTCCGTGCCCTTGGAGTTGGGAAGTACAGTCATGCCCTACATCGGGACGTTTCAGTCAACAACGGGGGTCCCATCAGATTAGTCCCATATGGCCTAGGTGTGTAGGAGGCTCTGCCATCCAGGTTTAGGAACTCCGTGGTGTTTGCACACTCTCGAGATTGCCTGACCATGACACACTCCTCAGAACTCATCCCCACTGTTAAGCAAAGCATGACTATACCGCCTTGGATTCTCCACGGTCCCAGACCTGAACTGTTTAGATGACTGCACACGCAGAGGGCACCGTGTCTGAGGCAGAGAGCAGCTGGAATCACAAAAGCTCTCGACAGAGAGTCAAGGAAAGGCGTGCTCTGCTTACACGACTCTCTACTTTTCTCTGGGTCTGAACCATTTCCTAGCTAATCTGCTTTTTTTAACCGAGCAGCTTTGCCAAAAAAAAAACACAAAGTTACCAACAAACACTAAACAAACCAATATAAACAATACATGTTAAATAAGCCTAACCCTACTATGCTACTGAAAAGGCTTTTATTTCCCTGGGATAATTTGGACAGCATTAGATTGTTTTACCAAGAGCAGCCAAGTCGAGGCAGATTATTTCTAATTCCACAGTGCTGCAGATGCGGTCAGTAGCAACTGCAAGCCGGAAAGGAAACAAAACAAAACAAAGTTGGGTGTAATCCATTCAAGTTCACACGTTTCACCAGGGACAGCCTCCAAGCCTTGAATAGTTAGGTATGCATTTAGCCATTTCTTTAGTCAACCACTACTAACGCCTGCTAAAGGCCAGACACTGCTCTAAGTACTTTACGGATATGAAATATCCTCTCACCTTTACACTCACCTATGGAGTGTGTATGATAATCATCCCCGTTTTACAGATCAGGAAACTGACACACAGAATGGTACAGTAACTTGCCCGAGTTCACACAGCCCGTAGGTGGCAGAGCCAGGACCCATGTGGCAGAGTCTGGCTCCAGAGTCCACGTTCTGAATCACCACGCTTAGTCCCCAAAAACCTAGAGAAAGCGCCAGCCTCAATCGAAAAGTTTTCTTTTCCCCACCCTACAGTCCCTACGCGGCGGCCCCAGTCTCCAGGGCATGCTTTCAGCTCCTCTGACAGGCCCTACTCCTCCCTTGCCCTGTCCCAACACTCTCCCGCACAGGTCCTCCTTTTCTTTTAGGCATCTGCTCTCAGCTTCAACATCACTGCCTAAGTCACCAAGTCTAACAGGAAATGCCGTCTTTCTCAACACTCAACACAAAATTGCTTTTACGTATCTCCTAGGTAATTGGTGGCTGCCTGTCTGTCCTTTCCAACCAGGCTGTGAGGGCCAGTACGTCAAACAGCCTGTCAGTCTTGCTCACCAAGTGTCCAGACCACTGAACACGCACCGACCAGAGGAAAGGAAGGACTTGTCCCAAAGTCAACTCTCCAGACTTTCTGTGCAAGGAGGGAACGAACGGAGCACCCTCCAGCCTCACGCTTTCTCTTCCATGCTTTCAAGTGTGGGGCACATACCTCTGCTCACAACGCTCCCCGGACAGCCCCCACTGCACCCCTAACAGGTAGACTTCTGCACAGTCAAGGGCTTTGGAAAGCACTGGCTCTGCACACAAATCTTACGTGGCCCTCGACAGGCCACTGCCCCTGAACCGGCCTGAGCTTCAGGCCCACAACAGGCTTCGTGAAAACCCCAACGGAACGTAGCCTCGAAAAGAGGGAGACCCGCACTCCTCAGAACGCCTCGAGACCAGTGTCCTTATCGACTTCGCGTCTGTCCTTCCAAGAAGCCAAGACCACGGCTGGCGCTTCAGCGCCCGACTCCCGGGCACCGCATGCCCAGGCTGGCCCCTGGGCAGGTGCCCGGCACACACCGCCCGTTCCACGAACGCCTCAAGCGCACGAAGAGACCCCCTCGCTCCCCGCGCCGCACAGCTGTCCCGCGACCTGACGGGCACCTCTCGGCGCACAAGCCTATTCCTCAGGGACGCGCTCGCCTCCCACCAGCCCCCAGGCCCACGCCCCCCAGGTACCTCTCTCAGATGGAATCCTCTTCGCAGGCGCCCTGGTCGTCCGTGTCCGGCGAGCAGGAAGAGCGGGAGCTGAAGGACGGCCTCCTCAGGCTAGCGGCCGTGGCTGTGCACGGCCCGGGCTGCTGTGCCCAGCGGGGACGCGGAGCGCCGTCCACGGACGCCGGGGGAACGGACGAGCCCGGCCCGGGAGAGAGCAGCACAGCGCGGCCGGACTCCGCCGGGCTCGGCTCTGGGCAGGCAGGCGCGGCTCGCCGACGCCTCCCACGCCTCCCAGGACGGCGGCCCAGCAGCCGCGCGCTCCTCTCCTCTCCTCGCGCGCGCGCGCGCGCCGCCGCCCAGACGCTGCCCGGCCGTTGCCCCGCCCCCCCCCCCTCCGGCGGTGGACTGCGGACAGCGACGGGGACACCCTCCTGGGAGAACTCCTGCGGCCCCGCCCACACGCTTGGGACCTTCGCGGAGCGGGAAGGTGCGCTGACAGGGACGCAGGGTCCCCGCTACGCTCGCTCTCGGGGAACTGCAGCCTCCTCCCTCGGCTTTCACTTGAATGTCACACCCGAAACCATGCAACGTCTACAAGCAAACATAGGCAGTGTGCTCTTTGACATCAGTCTTAGCAGCCTATTTTCAAGTACCACGTCTGACTGGGCAAGGGAAACAAAATACAAAATGAACAAACGGGACTACATCAAAGTCAAAAAACATCCTCTGCACCGCAAAGGAAACCATCCACAAAACCAAAACACAACCTAACAACTGGGAGAAGATTCTTGCAAACCGTATATCGGATAAGGGGTTAATATCCAAAACACAGAAAGAACTCATACATCTCAACAGCAAAAAACATCAACAACCCAATTGAAAAGGCGGGCAAAAGATCTGAGCAGTGATTTCTCCAAAGAAGGTATACGGATGGCCAACAGGCATATGGAAAGGGACTCAACATCCTTAGCGATCAGAGAAATGCAAATCACAACTACAAGGAGATGTCCCCTTACTCTGGTCAGAATGGCTCTAATTAACAAGACAAGAGACAAGTGTCGGAGAGGATGTGCAGAGAAGGGAACTCTCCTGCACTGCTGGTGGGAGGGCAGACTGGTGCAGCCACTACGGAAAGCAGGATGGAGTATCCTCAGAAAACTAAGAACACATCTACCATATGTATGATCCAGCTAGGCCACTGCTGGCTATTCATCCCAAGAACTTGAAAACACCAATGCAGAGGGACACATGCACCCCTAGGCTCACTGCAGCATTATTCACAACAGCCAAAACTTGGAAGCAACCTAGGTGCCCATCAAGGGAAGAATGGATAAAGAAGATGTGGTATGTATACACAATGGAATGCCACTCGGCCCTAAGAAATGATGAGATCCGCCCATTTGTGACAACGTCGATGGACCTTGAGGGTATTATGCGAAGTGAAATAAATCAGAGGGACAAAGTCAAACACCGTGTGATCTCACTCATAAGGAGAAGATAAAAACAACGACAAACGCACACAGAGCAAAGGAGATTGCATTGGTGGTTACCATAGGGGGAGGGGGGAGGGGAGAGAGCCAAAGGGGTGATGAGGCTCACATGTGAGGTGACGGACTATCATTAGTTTTCGGGTGGTGAACACGATGTAATCTACACAGAATTCAAAATATATTACAACGTACATCTGAAAGCTATATCATCTTAGGATCCACTGTTACTGCAATAAAATAAAATAAAATAAAATAAAATAAAATAAAATAAAAAAGTGTAGGAGCCTCAAGAGGCTAACAGGCTTTTGAAAAGTTATTCCAGGGATTTTTATGGCTTAGCTCAGGGCGGCAGACACCAGCCTGAGACACAGCTGTGGCACAGCTACTAACTTCAACTAAACTGTATTCCGACTGGAGGGAAATCAAAACTACTGCAATCATAATTGATTGAAGGCTTCACTTTGTGCCAGATCCTGTGCCGACTGCTTTGCACCAACTGTCTCATTTAATCCTCACATCCAAAAGGCAGGTTACCGTTATTCTCCCCATTGTCAAGGTGAGGAGGCGGAAGCAGAAAGATGGCAATCTGCCTGGAATTCACAGAAGGATTCTCTAGGTAATGACATGACTTTTGGACAAGATTTCAAGGTTTAACACATTACAGTGCAGATGCAGATCCCAGTATCACAGAACGTGAAAAACACTGAGTCCTGCCAAATGTCTTAAAACACTAATTATGGATCCTCACAATCTCTTGGCCTGTTTTCTCAGATGAGGGAAAACCCAGCGTGAAAAACCGTTGATGAGATGTCTGCAGAGGAGGACTACGTCTGGTCTTTAAAGCCGGGACCTATCCCAGTAGATTCTGAGTCAGTGGGTCCAGAGTAGGCCTTGAGCGTCTCTGTTCTTTTCCAAAGCCCCACAGGCTACACTTCCGTGCCCTTGGAGTTGGGAAGTACAGTCATGCCCTACATCGGGACGTTTCAGTCAACAACGGGGGTCCCATCAGATTAGTCCCATATGGCCTAGGTGTGTAGGAGGCTCTGCCATCCAGGTTTAGGAACTCCGTGGTGTTTGCACAGTCTCGAGATTGCCTGACCATGACACACTCCTCAGAACTCATCCCCACTGTTAAGCAAAGCATGACTATACCGCCTTGGATTCTCCACGGTCCCAGACCTGAACTGTTTAGATGACTGCACACGCAGAGGGCACCGTGTCTGAGGCAGAGAGCAGCTGGAATCACAAAAGCTCTCGACAGAGAGTCAAGGAAAGGCGTGCTCTGCTTACACGACTCTCTACTTTTCTCTGGGTCTGAACCATTTCCTAGCTAATCTGCTTTTTTTAACCGAGCAGCTTTGCCAAAAAAAAAACACAAAGTTACCAACAAACACTAAACAAACCAATATAAACAATACATGTTAAATAAGCCTAACCCTACTATGCTACTGAAAAGGCTTTTATTTCCCTGGGATAATTTGGACAGCATTAGATTGTTTTACCAAGAGCAGCCAAGTCGAGGCAGATTATTTCTAATTCCACAGTGCTGCAGATGCGGTCAGTAGCAACTGCAAGCCGGAAAGGAAACAAAACAAAACAAAGTTGGGTGTAATCCATTCAAGTTCACACGTTTCACCAGGGACAGCCTCCAAGCCTTGAATAGTTAGGTATGCATTTAGCCATTTCTTTAATCAACCACTACTAACGCCTGCTAAAGGCCAGACACTGCTCTAAGTACTTTACGGATATGAAATATCATCTCACCTTTACACTCACCTATGGAGTGTGTATGATAATCATCCCCGTTTTACAGATCAGGAAACTGACACACAGAATGGTACAGTAACTTGCCCGAGTTCACACAGCCCGTAGGTGGCAGAGCCAGGACCCATGTGGCAGAGTCTGGCTCCAGAGTCCACGTTCTGAATCACCACGCTTAGTCCCCAAAAACCTAGAGAAAGCGCCAGCCTCAATCGAAAAGTTTTCTTTTCCCCACCCTACAGTCCCTACGCGGCGGCCCCAGTCTCCAGGGCATGCTTTCAGCTCCTCTGACAGGCCCTACTCCTCCCTTGCCCTGTCCCAACACTCTCCCGCACAGGTCCTCCTTTTCTTTTAGGCATCTGCTCTCAGCTTCAACATCACTGCCTAAGTCACCAAGTCTAACAGGAAATGCCGTCTTTCTCAACACTCAACACAAAATTGCTTTTACGTATCTCCTAGGTAATTGGTGGCTGCCTGTCTGTCCTTTCCAACCAGGCTGTGAGGGCCAGTACGTCAAACAGCCTGTCAGTCTTGCTCACCAAGTGTCCAGACCACTGAACACGCACCGACCAGAGGAAAGGAAGGACTTGTCCCAAAGTCAACTCTCCAGACTTTCTGTGCAAGGAGGGAACGAACGGAGCACCCTCCAGCCTCACGCTTTCTCTTCCATGCTTTCAAGTGTGGGGCACATACCTCTGCTCACAACGCTCCCCGGACAGCCCCCACTGCACCCCTAACAGGTAGACTTCTGCACAGTCAAGGGCTTTGGAAAGCACTGGCTCTGCACACAAATCTTACGTGGCCCTCGACAGGCCACTGCCCCTGAACCGGCCTGAGCTTCAGGCCCACAACAGGCTTCGTGAAAACCCCAACGGAACGTAGCCTCGAAAAGAGGGAGACCCGCACTCCTCAGAACGCCTCGAGACCAGTGTCCTTATCGACTTCGCGTCTGTCCTTCCAAGAAGCCAAGACCACGGCTGGCGCTTCAGCGCCCGACTCCCGGGCACCGCATGCCCAGGCTGGCCCCTGGGCAGGTGCCCGGCACACACCGCCCGTTCCACGAACGCCTCAAGCGCACGAAGAGACCCCCTCGCTCCCCGCGCCGCACAGCTGTCCCGCGACCTGACGGGCACCTCTCGGCGCACAAGCCTATTCCTCAGGGACACGCTCGCCTCCCACCAGCCCCCAGGCCCACGCCCCCCAGGTACCTCTCTCAGATGGAATCCTCTTCGCAGGCGCCCTGGTCGTCCGTGTCCGGCGAGCAGGAAGAGCGGGAGCTGAAGGACGGCCTCCTCAGGCTAGCGGCCGTGGCTGTGCACGGCCCGGGCTGCTGTGCCCAGCGGGGACGCGGAGCGCCGTCCACGGACGCCGGGGGAACGGACGAGCCCGGCCCGGGAGAGAGCAGCACAGCGCGGCCGGACTCCGCCGGGCTCGGCTCTGGGCAGGCAGGCGCGGCTCGCCGACGCCTCCCACGCCTCCCAGGACGGCGGCCCAGCAGCCGCGCGCTCCTCTCCTCTCCTCGCGCGCGCGCGCGCGCGCCGCCGCCCAGACGCTGCCCGGCCGTTGCCCCGCCCCCCCCCCTCCGGCGGTGGACTGCGGACAGCGACGGGGACACCCTCCTGGGAGAACTCCTGCGGCCCCGCCCACACGCTTGGGACCTTCGCGGAGCGGGAAGGTGCGCTGACAGGGACGCAGGGTCCCCGCTACGCTCGCTCTCGGGGAACTGCAGCCTCCTCCCTCGGCTTTCACTTGAATGTCACACCCGAAACCATGCAACGTCTACAAGCAAACATAGGCAGTGTGCTCTTTGACATCAGTCTTAGCAGCCTATTTTCAAGTACCACGTCTGACTGGGCAAGGGAAACAAAATACAAAATGAACAAACGGGACTACATCAAAGTCAAAAAACATCCTCTGCACCGCAAAGGAAACCATCCACAAAACCAAAACACAACCTAACAACTGGGAGAAGATTCTTGCAAACCGTATATCGGATAAGGGGTTAATATCCAAAACACAGAAAGAACTCATACATCTCAACAGCAAAAAACATCAACAACCCAATTGAAAAGGCGGGCAAAAGATCTGAGCAGTGATTTCTCCAAAGAAGG
Organism: Equus caballus; assembly: GCF_041296265.1. Lineage (NCBI taxonomy): Eukaryota > Metazoa > Chordata > Mammalia > Perissodactyla > Equidae > Equus > Equus caballus. The sequence continues at coordinate 17,396 of NW_027222130.1, forward strand.
TATACGGATGGCCAACAGGCATATGGAAAGGGACTCAACATCCTTAGCGATCAGAGAAATGCAAATCACAACTACAAGGAGATGTCCCCTTACTCTGGTCAGAATGGCTCTAATTAACAAGACAAGAGACAAGTGTCGGAGAGGATGTGCAGAGAAGGGAACTCTCCTGCACTGCTGGTGGGAGGGCAGACTGGTGCAGCCACTACGGAAAGCAGGATGGAGTATCCTCAGAAAACTAAGAACACATCTACCATATGTATGATCCAGCTAGCCCACTGCTGGCTATTCATCCAAAGAACTTGAAAACACCAATGCAGAGGGACACATGCACCCCTAGGCTCACTGCAGCATTATTCACAACAGCCAAAACTTGGAAGCAACCTAGGTGCCCATCAAGGGAAGAATGGATAAAGAAGATGTGGTATGTATACACAATGGAATGCCACTCGGCCCTAAGAAATGATGAGATCCGCCCATTTGTGACAACGTCGATGGACCTTGAGGGTATTATGCGAAGTGAAATAAATCAGAGGGACAAAGTCAAACACCGTGTGATCTCACTCATAAGGAGAAGATAAAAACAACGACAAACGCACACAGAGCAAAGGAGATTGCATTGGTGGTTACCATAGGGGGAGGGGGGAGGGGAGAGAGCCAAAGGGGTGATGAGGCTCACATGTGAGGTGACGGACTATCATTAGTTTTCGGGTGGTGAACACGATGTAATCTACACAGAATTCAAAATATATTACAACGTACATCTGAAAGCTATATCATCTTAGGATCCACTGTTACTGCAATAAAATAAAATAAAATAAAATAAAATAAAATAAAATAAAATAAAAAAGTGTAGGAGCCTCAAGAGGCTAACAGGCTTTTGAAAAGTTATTCCAGGGATTTTTATGGCTTAGCTCAGGGCGGCAGACACCAGCCTGAGACACAGCTGTGGCACAGCTACTAACTTCAACTAAACTGTATTCCGACTGGAGGGAAATCAAAACTACTGCAATCATAATTGATTGAAGGCTTCACTTTGTGCCAGATCCTGTGCCGACTGCTTTGCACCAACTGTCTCATTTAATCCTCACATCCAAAAGGCAGGTTACCGTTATTCTCCCCATTGTCAAGGTGAGGAGGCGGAAGCAGAAAGATGGCAATCTGCCTGGAATTCACAGAAGGATTCTCTAGGTAATGACATGACTTTTGGACAAGATTTCAAGGTTTAACACATTACAGTGCAGATGCAGATCCCAGTATCACAGAACGTGAAAAACACTGAGTCCTGCCAAATGTCTTAAAACACTAATTATGGATCCTCACAATCTCTTGGCCTGTTTTCTCAGATGAGGGAAAACCACAGCGTGAAAAACCGTTGATGAGATGTCTGCAGAGGAGGACTACGTCTGGTCTTTAAAGCCGGGACCTATCCCAGTAGATTCTGAGTCAGTGGGTCCAGAGTAGGCCTTGAGCGTCTCTGTTCTTTTCCAAAGCCCCACAGGCTACACTTCCGTGCCCTTGGAGTTGGGAAGTACAGTCATGCCCTACATCGGGACGTTTCAGTCAACAACGGGGTCCCATCAGATTAGTCCCATATGGCCTAGGTGTGTAGGAGGCTCTGCCATCCAGGTTTAGGAACTCCGTGGTGTTTGCACAGTCTCGAGATTGCCTGACCATGACACACTCCTCAGAACTCATCCCCACTGTTAAGCAAAGCATGACTATACCGCCTTGGATTCTCCACGGTCCCAGACCTGAACTGTTTAGATGACTGCACACGCAGAGGGCACCGTGTCTGAGGCAGA
>NW_027222131.1:0-7500 GCF_041296265.1 Equus caballus
TAGCGTGCCACTGGGCCGGCCTAGTGGCTTTCATCGCATTCGTTAAGTAGAATTTTTAACCCTCACGAACCTTAATTTTGGTGAAAACTAAGAAGTCAGCAATTAGGAACTGTCCTTCCATGAGCAGTCTGTCGCTTGGCCAATTTCTAAACACTTGGCCACTTTTAGAAACATGGGATTTCATAGGTTTATCTCTTCCTTCGCTTTATTTGATTTCATCTCACTTTAGTTTTTGGGTGTAGGGAAGATCGGCCCTCACAGAGCTGACGCCTGTTGCCAATCTTCCTCTTCTTTCTGCTTGAGGGAGAGCGGGGCCCGAGGTAACACCTGCGCCCCACTTCCTTGATCTTGCGGACGGGATGCCACCACAGCCCGGTGTGAGGAGCGGTGGAGGTCCACGCCCGGGATCTGAACCCGAGGACCCCAGGCTGCCGAAGCTGAGTGCAGGAGCTTAACCACTATGCCGCCGTGCCGCCGTCCCCTGTCAAAGCTTTAATAAAGCACGAGACGTGTTCCTCGATAGACCCAAACGTCTTTTCGTTTCCGTATCCTCACAAACCCAAAGTAGATAAACTTCTATTTAGCCACTCACGTCTCAGGTTCTATCTTACTCGGAAATGATCTACATCGTCAAGGAAATTGTTTTTGTCTTAAGTTTGGCACCCGAGCTAACGACTGTTGCCAATCTTCCGTTTTTGTTTTTTCCCCCCCCCCGATTTTTCTCCCCAAATCCCCCCCATGACATAGTTGTCTATCTTAGTTGAGGGCCGTTCTAGTGGTGGCATGTGGGACGCCGCCTCCACACGGCCCGACGAGCGGTGCCGTGTCCGTGCCCGGGATCTGAACGGGCAAAACCCTGGGCCGCCGAAGGGGAGCGTGGGAACTTAACCACTCGGCCACGGGGCTGCCCCCGTCCGTGGACTTTTTTATCACCTGATTTCACCTCGCAAAACTTCAAAGCTTCAAGTTATCAGAGAGGTTTGGGAAGTTGTTTCTATTTATTTAATTAATTTATTTTTCGAGGAAGACGAGCCCCGAGCTGACACCTGCTGCCAATTCTCCTCTTTTTGCCCCGGGAGAGTGGTCCCGAGCTAACATCCGTGCCCATCCTCCTCCCGTTGATAGGCGGGACGCCGACCACAGCATGGCTCACCAAGCGGCGCCACGTCCGCACCCTGGATCCGAACCGGCGAACCCCTGGCCGACAAAACGGAACGTGCGAACTTAACTGCTGTACCGCCGGGCTGGCCCTTCGGGAAGTTCTTTTCAGGACACGGGCCATAAACTAGAATCACCGCTACAGGTTTATCGGAGCGACATCAGCGTTCGTGGTGGATTGAGTCGTCCCCTCTGTCTCTCCCCTCCAGGGGACAACCAAAGGGACGTCTATCGACCCACCCACCAAGGATTCCCCCCCCCCCGCATGGCACAGCAGGATGCCTGAGAGATCCACGCAGCCCTACAGCGGCAAGTCACATTCGCACGGTCAAAATTCAATGGCAGAGGGGGCTGGCCCCGTGGCCGAGTGGTTAAGTTCGCGCGCTCCGCTGCAGGCGGCCCAGTGTTTCGTGGGTTCGAATCCTGGGCGCGGACATGGCACTGTTCATCAGACCACGCTGAGGCAGCGTCCCACATGCCACAACTAGAAGAACCCACAACGAAGAATACACAACTATGTACCGGGGGGCTTTGGGGAGAAAAAGGAAAAAATAAAATCTTTAAAAAAAAAATTCAATGGCAGAGACAAAACGTTAAGGTCAGCGAGAGGGAAGAGAATAACCGGCCCAGGAGCAACGGTGTGAAGAACATGGAGAAGACGGGTCCTAGACGCCGGGGTCCCCGGAGCAGCGATTTCATCAGAGGCCCGCGAACGTCCACGATCTCCACACCACGTTTATGGCCGACTGCGTGTGTGGGTCCTTTGGAATCGACCAGGCTACCGTCTGGGCCACTTTGGGACATCGTGTCTAGCTGCCCCGAGCGGTGGAGCTGTCGTTCGAGTGTAAGATGGGGCCCGTCCGGGGAGAGCATGGGGACGGGGAAAGGGAGGCCGCGGGAAGTCACAGAGTCTGAGGTGTTCGGGGGAGACCGACTCTTCTAAAGTGGAGGCGGTAGAAGGAGAGCAGCAGGATTTTTGGATTTTTGTTCTCTCTGTTAGGTATCTGGGTCCGGAGGAGAGTGGGGCGGGGGGGGGGGATGGTTGTGATGGTGGTGGTGGTGGTGGGTGTGAGGCTGAGGCAGGGCTGGTGTTTCCTTTCCGGGTCAGGTGAAAGAGCTCCTCCAGTGGAGGTTTTTGGACAAGGGGTCTGGTCTGGCAGGATGGGAGGTTGCGGGTCGAGCCACAGGGGAATCTGTCGTAGCTCAGACTCGGGCCTTTGAAGAAATAGACAGAGAGAGGAGTTTTGCTCTGTCTGTCACCGCAGCCGGCACCTCAGGAGCAACAACAGAAGGCTTCCCGAATGAGTGAAGGGGCAGGAGCCAGCGTGCCCCGTGCCTCTCTCAGCCCTGCGCCGGCAGGGAAGGAAGCAGGCAGGCAGGCAGGCAGGCAGGCAGGCAGGCAGGCAGGCCTCAGGGCTACTCCCGTCCTACTGCCCGGTGGTCCCTGTCCCGGCCCCGCCCCCACTCTCCCCCCTGACCCTCACCGCTCCCCAGCCCTCTTCTCAGCCAGAGAGGCGATGGGGGGGGGCGGGGCGGTCCCAGAACAAGTTTCCTCTCATCCACCATCATCTTGCCACCCTGACGACTTGGCCCGAGATCCTGCCTAGGCTGTAGCCGTGTGTGGTTTTCCTGTGGACAAGGGGGCCGGTTCACCATTTCGGAGGAAACCCCTAGCCTTCCACTGCCGAGTCGAGTCGGTGGGACTCGCCAGCCTGGGAGGGGGGGGGGGGGAGGGGAGGTCAGGCCCATTCATTCCGACGGGCCTGGTGTCAGGGCTTCATTCAAGTGCAGGAAGCTCTCTCCCATGGCCTCGGGCTCTTTTCCATTGAACGGCTTTCTTCAATTCCCCCACCCTTAGGCCGCAGTCCGCCAAGGGCCGGGAGGCAGGGAGGGAAGATGTTGGGGCAGGGTGGCTGTCTGAGAAACTCGCCTCGTCTGGGGCAGAAAGAGTGCCCCCCTCCTTTCTCTAACCCTACTAGACTGCTTGAGGATCACGGACGGTTTGGCTCATCGATGAGCCCTGCGTTATGGGCCCGGCAAGCAAACTCCTAACTGGCAACCCGCTGCTCTAGGCGTGTGTGGGTTTTTTGATCATTCACCTTCAAGTTCGCACGACATTGGTCCGTGTCCCCCGCCCCAGCTTCCCATGGGAAATCCTCCGTCTCTTTCCACAGACTCACTGGCGACTTCACACAGCGCCTGCCTCCTCCTCCTCCTCCTCCTCCTCCCCCCCCCTCCTCCTCCGAAGGAAGGGGCTGACCCCATGGCCGAGCGGTTGAGTTTGCACGCTCCGCTTCAGCGGCCCGGGGCTTCAAAGGTTCGGATCCTGGGCTCGGACACGGTACCGCTCATCAAGCCACGCTGAGGTGGCGTCCCACACGGCAGAACCAGAGGGACCCTCAAAGAGAATATACAACTAGGTACTGGGGTGCTCTGGGGAGAAGAAGAAGAAGGAGGAGGAATAAAAAGAAAAGATAAGATTGGCAATGAGCTCGGGTGCCGGTCTTTAAAAAAAAAAAAAAAAAGAGGAAGAAAGATGGACAAACAGGAACGAATCCCACTGACGGCACCTCCAAATGGTGGGGGGTAGGGGGGTGGGGGGGGTGGGGAGTGGCATCATCGGGCCAATGGTGACTCTAAGTCGTGATCCCGCGGTTGTGTTATTTGATATTTTATCGAATCGATTTATTATTTTATTTTTGAGGAAGATGAGCCCTGAGCGAACATCTGCCGCCAATCCTCCTCTGTCGGCCGAGGAAGACTGGCCCTGAGCTGACATCCGTGCCCATCCCCCTCTACTTTCCAGGTGGGACGCCTGCCACAGCGTGTCTCGCCAAGCGGTGCCGGGTCCTGCGCCCGGGATCCGGACCGGCGAACCCGGGGCCGGCGGAGCGGAACGTGCGAACTTCACCGCCGCGCCACCGGGCCGGCCCCCGGAGTTGTTTTAAAAATCCAGTAAGGGGCTGGCCCCGTGGCCGAGTGGTTAAGTTCGCGCGCTCCGCTGCAGGCGGCCCAGTGTTTCGTCGGTTCGGATCCCGGGCGCGGACACGGCACTGCTCATCAAACCACGCTGAGGCGGCGTCCCACATACCACCGCTAGAAGGACCCACAACGAAGAACACACAACTATGTACCGGGGGGGCTTTGGGGAGAAAAAGGAAAGACAAAAAATAAAATCTTCAAAACTCCAATAAAACTTTGAGTGAAGACGACGAGGAGGATGCGAAACGTATCTCACGCCTCCGAGCCGAGCCGTCCGTTTAGGAAGGGGGACGAGGACCCTTTGTAAGCGATGTCCCTTTTTAAGCACCATTCTAAACCACAGAACAGAACTCCCTCTCCTCGACCCGGAGCGACCCGGAGCGAGGAGGTTCCTGGGTGTGTCAGAGAGGGCCACGTCCTCTGCAGCACGAACGAACCGCCAGGGTTCGGCCACGGGAAAGAATTTCTTCCTCTCCAGGCGGACTAAAAGTCGCCGACGGCAGCGGGCGTAGGTGCTATCCTTCCCGTCCAGGAAAGGCAGGGAGAACTTCAGCCGTGAAGAGAAGGAGGTCTTCCTCACTCCCCGTTTCGGGAGGGCCCCTTTGGCAGGGGAGTTTTGTCTCCTGATTTCAAGTCAGGAAGAAAAGGGAGAGAGAGAGAGAGTGTCCTTCTCGTGCCAGGTCGGTCTGAGGGGGACCTCCTCTGGTTTCCTCCCTTCCCAGGGAAGGCCGTTCGCTCCTTCTTCTAGAAAAAGCTCCCAAAGCACCACCGCCCAGGATGGTTGACCTACGCCCATCGTCCCTCCTTTCCCAATCATTTCTACCGCGACAGAGGGACAGAGGCCCCGGCCCCATCCCCATCCCCACCCCCACCCCATCGCCTGCCTCCTTGATGGCCAAAGGAGCTGCCTCTGAGAATGGAACGGGGCTTGGAAACCTTCTAGAGGGGTGACTCTCACCTGCCTGCCTGCTGGGAAAAGCACCCACGCTGTCCATCGGACTGCCCTTTTGGGCAAACGTAGGCGTGCCACATAGCGATCGACAGCTATGGCGGGGGGGCGGGGGCGGGGTGGCGTGGTGGTGCCCAGGATCCACGACACGTGACGGCTGCGGAGCACGACAGCCCTAAGACCTTGAGGGAGACGGGGTGGCGCGTGAATCCTTTCGGAACGAGAACGACAGGAAACGCTGACGGGGACGTGTTCTCGTCTCGAGAACACACCAACGCCTCGCACGGTGTCTGACCCGGGGTGCCTCTGACTTTTGTCATCAGAGACGATCCTGTCGACCGCCCCTCACGCTTTGGGGAAAAGGGGAGAGGGGACTCGGTAGCACGGGAGAAGCCATCCATCCGCCCTTCCTTTCCGTCTTCACGGCTCCTTCTCGTGGAAAACGAGGAAGCCGTCCGGAGGAACGGAACACTGACCCGGGCCAAAGCGTGGCCCAGCCTGAGCCTCCAAAACCTTCTGCTAAGTGAGAGGTGCCAGACATCCAAGGCGACCTACGTTGCGATTCCACACAGAGGAGAGAGCTAGAACGGTCCAACCCTAGAGGGCGACAGCAGATGGCGGCGGCGGCGGCGGCGGCGGCGGCGGCGGCGGCGGCGGTGGTGGTGGTGGTGGTCGTGGTGAGGCAGATCCGGGAGTGGGGCCGTTTTTTCTTTCGGAGGGAGGGGATGGAAACGGAAACCTTCTGGAAATAGATAGCCGTGACGGATGCGCCACCTTGGGGAGAGAGACCCCCGAAGGCCACTGGCTTGTGCCCCGTGGAAAGGATGGATTCGGTGGGATGGGAATTCTACCTCCGTGTAGAGCGTGTGGTAAACCACGAGGTGGGTGGGTGGGTGGATGGCCTCCCTGCCTCGCCTCCACCTAGACGTCCACACACAGAGACCGACGAGGGAGGGAGGGAGGGAGGGAGGGAGGGAGAGAGACAAGATGGACAGAGGCCGAGGCCGAGGCCGAGGCCGAGGCAGTGAGCGAGTAAGTGATCGACCCTGGCCATAGGGATTCCTCAGAGGGCGTCTCTTGGCTCCCCAAACGAAGAATGTGTGTGGAGATCGAGAAAGATCACCGACCTAGGAGAACCAGCAAGACTTCCTCACCCTCCAGAGAGCCGCTGGGCCCCTGCCGTCCCTGCCACCGCCACCCCTACCCCTCGCCTTTGGCAGCGACGCCAACGAAAGGCAGGCAGACGAGTGGGAGAGTCGTGTGGTGGTGTCCCCCAAGGAAGGTGGGTCCATGCCGACGAGCGGTCGTCGGCGTGTGGAAAAGCCAGAGGCGGGCTGACTAGAAGGAGGGCGTCCTGGGGGAAGGGGCCAGGGTGTGAGGGAGAGAGGCCTGTTTCTCTTCCCCTGTTGGTCCCAAGTCAGGGGCCCAAAGGAGGAAAGCTGTCCGTTCCTTTCCGACTCGGACGGTTCGGGCGGGACCGACCGATCCCCGTGGCGGCGCGGTCGGGGCTTTCTGGACCAGAACCCCTCTCTCCGTCGCCTTTCGACCACACACACGCTTTAGAGGCCAAGAGAAAATGGATCGGGTCTCTCTGTCTCTCTCCCTAGAAAACAAGGGCCGGGGGCCGAGCCCGTGGACGAGCGGTCAAGTACGCGCCCCCACCCCGACCCCCGGCTTCGACGGCCCAGGTTTTCACCGGTTCGGATCCTGGGCGCAGCCCCAGACCCAGCATCGCCCTTCAAGCCCACATAGCAGAAACCCGAAAGACCTACCACTGGAACCTACAACTATGGATGGACGGGACGGGACGGGACGGGGCGGGGCGGGGCGGGGCGGGGCGGGGGTGGGGGGGGGCGGCTTTGGGGAGAAGGAAGAAAGAAAAAATAAAAGAAACACAAGGACGGTCATCGCGATAGTTCTTTCCACTTCCATCCATATGTTAACAGGACCCAAGTTTCCCGACCTCCATTTGGATGCATGTTAACTAAATGGAGAAGCTATTCAAAGGACTCCTCTAAAGAAGTCCACGTTCTTCTTTCTAAATGATAATGAAAATCATTGTCACCACCGCTCTTCCGACCCTCCATGTCCAGACGGCCTCCCGCCCCTCCCCCATCCCCAACTCCCGCCCCGCCCCGCCCCGCGCCGACCCCCGCCCCCGGCATTCGCCCCGCCCACCTTTCCCTCTCCACTCCTACCCCCCCGCCCCCCGCCGCCCGGGACACCACCCCCCGCACCCCACCCCCCCCCCATCCCGGCCGGGCCACCTGGTCGACCTCCTCGAACACTATATAAGAGGATGCCGGGCAGCCGGTGGCGCCCGACAAGCGGCCTCCTCACCGGCCGGACGGATCAGCCTCGCGGGGGCGGGCGATGGGGAGGCGTTCGTCCAGGTCAGGTCAGGTCAGGTC
>NW_027222131.1:20000-23746 GCF_041296265.1 Equus caballus
GGCCACCACCGGCCTCGGTGGCCGGAGGCGACACCCGCGCGGCGAGGCCCATTTCGGTCCCGGCCGGTGGGCGGCGCGGCCAGGCGTCTGCCCGGGCGGGGGAGCACCGGCGGCAACGGGGAGCGCGGCGCGCGCCTCGACGGAGGGAGCGCGGGCTCGCGGGAAGGCTCCCGGGGACGGCCTCGGGCGCGGACGGGCCACCAGGAAAACACACGCGGGATCCCACCGCCAACGACACGCGAGGGCGGTCCCACGACGCCTGGGACGCCGGCCGGCCTCAGCCACCCTTCGGCCTCCCGCGGGCCCGGCCCCACCGCCGGGGCCTACGTGAGGCGCCCCCGCCGCCGGGGGCCGCCCCGTCCACCCAGCCACCCGTCTGCCTGTCTGGTCTGCTCCGGGACCCACGTCCCGAGGGAACGCGCCCGAGAGCGGCGGCGGCCCCCACCCATGCCCGCACGCCACCACCGGCTGCGGCTCGGGACGGGAGCGAGCGGAGAGCCAGCCGCTCGCGGCGGGGCGGAGCCCGGACAGGGCCGGGCCCCTCTCCCCACCCCAGCACGCGACGGGAGAACCACGCGCACGCTCGCGCACACGCGCGGCCCCGCGCCCAACGACGGCCCGGCCGGGCGTGACCCTCCCCCGACTCGGAGGGGGGAGGCGCCGGCCGCGGTAGGCAAAGAGCGGCTCTGCCCACGCGCCACGGTGGTGGCGTCCGTGGCTACTACGCGCAGAGGAGGGGCGGCGGCTGGGGGGTCCGGTACCCCAAGGCACCCTCTCGGATCGCTAGAGAAGGCTTTCTCACCGAGGGCGTGTCGCCCCCGCCCATCGTCCGCCATCGGGCCCACCAAGGCGCTTACAGACACCATGGCCACACAACGCAGGAGGGGTCTGCGGTAGAGGTAAGGCCTAGAGCAAGTCGGAGCGTCCGTGGTCAGGGCCGCGAGCCCGCGCTGCCCCGGGCTCGCCATCTCCGGCCACACTGGGCTTAGCTAGGGATCTAAAAGGCCCCTGTGCGGCTCCCAAGTCAGTGCCTCCCCTCAGGCCGAGACCAAGGGAGGCAGAGACTGGGACGGAGGTGCCGATCAAACAGCACCTCCCAACCAAAGAGCCAGCATCACGCCGCTGGCTCGGCCCGCCACGATCACTCCCACACCCGCGTGGAAACCCAGCAAGGGGAACACGCGGGCACGCGCCCGAGCCTGCCCGCCCCCACACGGCACGCCGTGGGGGGGGGCGACGAGGCACCCGTCCCCCCCGAGGGGGACGGGCACGCCTCCCTTACCGACTCGACCCCCCGCTTCTCAGACACACCAGCGCAGCGGTCACCTGAGGAGGGCGACGGGAACAGGGAACGACACCGCCAATCGGCCTCAGGCGCCTGAGGGACGACCTGGAACACTCCAGGGGCACCGCCAACGGCCGGGGGAGCGCGCTCACGCGTCCAAGAAGGCGCGCGGCGCGGCGGCAACACGGCCCGCCCCACCGTGGGGAGGGCCGCCCGCGAGACACAGCCAAGAGGCACAGGCGGAGCATCCGCCGCGTCACGGAGACCCCGACACCGCCCACAGCCACAAGGCACGGGGCGGGGGAGCGAGGTCGGGCCGGATTCCGCACCCCTGCCACCTCCCACACGCCACTCGCAGCGGGGGAGAACGGGCGAGGGGGCCCGCGGGCAGAGCGAGAAGAGCGGTCCCGTTCGCCATGAACGTCCGTCCCTCGTCTGGCACGGCTTAGGCCCGGCCCGGGAGAGCACAGCATCACCACATCGATCAGCAGCATAACGCGAGGGATCCCCGAGCAAGGGAAGGCCGGCGAGGACAGCGAGCGGAGGAGCCTGCTTCAGCCTCACCGGCCCCCCTCCTCCTCTAGCAAGCGCGGGCGACGACCCCAGGACGAGAACGCCTGACACGCACTGGCACGGAGCCGGCGGGACGGGGTAAGTCGCGACCGCACCCGGGTGCCGGCAGCAGGGAGTGCACGTGGTAGAGGACCCCGCGCCCTAACCCCGCCGCCCTCGGGTACCAGAGACCGGAGGTGGCACCACGGTCGCGGGGACGCCTGGAACGCACAAGAGCCGGCGCGCAGGCCCCAGCGGGCGGCTCAAGCGGCGGGGGTGGGAAACGGGCGTCCGGTTCTCGGCCAGAGCCCGGAGACCTCCCCGCACACGGCATCCCAGGCACCCGGAAGCTCTCGGGCGACTGTCACCCGAGCAGAGCGTGTCAGCACTTATCTGGCGGCACAAAACCACCCATTCAGGGGCAAGAATCGCCGCGCCCGGAGACGGGGCCCACCCACGATCACGAGGGGAACCCCTGGATCACGGCCACGGCCACCAGACCCCAAGCACGACCCCATCGCCACCCAGGCCCGGAGCTCCCGGGGCCATCTGGTCCGACCCAGAAGCGTGGCGGCAGGGGGAGCCGGGGACAGCCTCCCCGGGCCGCCCGCGCGGGCCGGGACCGGTCGGTCCCCTCCCTCTGAGTCGCCGGGTCAGGACTTAGAAAAGAATTCCACGGAGGAGCCTCCGGCGACCGGGCCCGGGGCGGGACCGTGGCTCCCGTCCCTCAGCCGGGGCTCCACCTACGCCTCGAGCCGGCCCCCTCCCACCTCCGGACAAAGACGCGACCCGCGAAACTCGGAGAGAGAAGTCCGGTCCGACGGCCCGGACCCACCCCGGGCACGCGTCCCGGCCGGGGACGCCCTCCCCGGCCCGCCCTCGAGGGCTCCCGGGGCCGGTCCACGCTCTTCTCCAGGGCGGGACTTGGACAAAAAACTGCCACGGAGGAGGAGGCATCCGAGGACCGGGCCCGGTCCCCACCGCCAGAGCCGGTCGACTCGGAAGACCAGTGGGGAAAAGGCCAGCCCGGCGGGCCGAGCCCGTCGCGCCCTCCACGGGCCCTCCCCCGCAAGGCCCCGGCCGGTCCCCCACCTCCGGAGCGGGGCGCGGAAAGGGGATCGGCGACGCGGAAGGCCCGACCACCGGGCCGCCCTCAGGAGACGGACCGGGGCACGGGACGAGTTCCCTCGCCCGTTCCCCCGCGGTGGCCCCCCCACCCCCTCCCGGGGACGGAGGGCACCGCGGCTGCTGGTCGACCCGTCCGGGAGGCCCCACACCCCGGCCGGCACCGGGCGGCGCGGCGACAGCCCACCTCCCTCAGTAGCCTGCACCTCCAATCTCCGGCGAGCGGGCGTCGCGCTCACGCACCGGCGCCACCCGGGCCAGATCCCGCCAGCGACGCCGGCCTCCCGGGACTCTGCCTCGGTCACCGCGGCCGAGTCCCTTCCCTTGGCCCGCGTCGCCGGAGCTCCGGAGGAAAGAGACGATATAAAAGCGGCCGCCAGGTGGCACCCGGCGACCGGCGACCGCCTCAGCGGGACGGAGCCGGAGCGCGGGCCCGCCGGGGAGCACAGCCGGGCCGCCGGGCCGCCAGATCCCGTCCCGGCGCCCCCTCGGACCCAGCCTCCCGGCCCAGCTCGGCCCCGGGCGTCCGCCCGCGGGCTCCCGGCCGCCAAGGCGCAGCCCCAGCCGCAGGAGGGGGACCCGGAAAAGGTTTCTCGGGCGCTCACCGGGAAGGGGACGGGGAGAGTTCCCCCAGAGAGGCCAGGGGTCGGCCCCGGGCCGGGCTGAGCCGGTGCGGCCGGGAGGGCGCCGCTTCCCGGAGCGGCCGGAGCGCCCCCGGGGCTCCCGGGAGGACTTAGAAAATCAGGGCGGGCGGGGACGGTCAACCGAAACCAGGCACGTCATC
>NW_027222132.1:0-25620 GCF_041296265.1 Equus caballus
AGACCCAGAGAAAAGTAGAGAGTCGTGTAAGCAGAGCACGCCTTTCCTTGACTCTCTGTCGAGAGCTTTTGTGATTCCAGCTGCTCTCTGCCTCAGACACGGTGCCCTCTGCGTGTGCAGTCATCTAAACAGTTCAGGTCTGGGACCGTGGAGAATCCAAGGCGGTATAGTCATGCTTTGCTTAACAGTGGGATGAGTTCTGAGGAGTGTGTCATGGTCAGGCAATCTCGAGACTGTGCAAAACACCACGGAGTTCCTAAACCTGGATGGCAGAGCCTCCTACACACCTAGGCCATATGGGACTAATCTGATGGGACCCCCGTTGTTGACTGAAACGTCCGAGGTAGGGCATGACCGGACTTCCAACTCCAGGGGCACGGAAGTGTAGCCTGTGGGGCTTTGGAAAAGAACAGAGACGCTCAAGCCTACTCTGGACCCACTGACTCAGAATCTACTGGGATAGTTCCCGGCTTTAAAGACCAGACGTAGTCCTCCTCTGCAGACATCTCCTCAACGGTTTTTCACAGTGGGTTTTCCCTCCTCTGAGAAAACAGGCCAAGAGATTGTGAGGATCCATAATTAGTGTTTTAAGACCTTTAGCAGGACTCGGTGTTTTTCACATTCTGGGATCTGCATCTCCACTGAAGTGTGAAACCTTGAAACCTTGTCCAAAAGTCATGTCATTACCTAGGGAATCCTTCTGTGAATTGCAGGCAGATTGCCATCTTTCTGCTTCCGCCTCCTCACCTTTGCAATGGGAGAATAACAGTAACCTACCTTTTGGATGTGAGGATTAAATGAGACAGTTGGTGTAGAGCAGTCGGTGCAGGATCTGGCACAAAGTGAAGCCTTCAATCAATTATGATGACAGTAGTTTTGATTTCCCTCCAGTCGGAATATAGTTTACTTGAAGTTGGTGGCTGTGTCACAGCTGTGTCTCAGGCTGGTGCCTGCCGCCCTGAGCTAAGCCATAAAGATCCCTGGAATAGCTTTTCAAAAGCCTGTTAGCCTCTTGAGGCTCCTACACTTTTTTATTTTATTTTATTTTATTTATTTTATTTTATTTTATTTTATTGCAGTAACAGTGGATCCTAAGATGATATAGCTTTCAGATGTACGTTGTAATATATTTTGAATTCTGTGTAGATTACATCGTGTTCACCACCCGAAAACTAATGATAGTGCGTCACCTCACATGTGAGCCTCATCACCCCTTTGGCTCTCTCCCTCCCCCCTCCCCCTATGGTAACCACCAATGCAATCTCCTTTGCTCTGTGTGCGTTTGTCGTTGTTTTTATCTTCTCCTTATGAGTGAGATCACACGGTGTTTGACTTTGTCCCTCTGATTTATTTCACTTCACATAATACCCTCAAGGTCCATCGACGTTGTCACAAATGGGCGGATCTCATCATTTCTTAGGGCCGAGTGGCATTCCATTGTGTATACATACCACATCTTCTTTATCCATTCTTCCCTTGATGGGCACCTAGGTTGCTTCCAAGTTTTGGCTGTTGTGAATAATGCTGCAGTGAGCCTAGGGGTGCATGTGTCCCCTCTGCATTGGTGTTTTCAAGTTCTTTGATGAATAGCCAGCAGTGGGCTAGCTGGATCATACATATGGTAGATGTATTCTTAGTTTTCTGAGGATACTCCATCCTGCTTTCCGTAGTGGCTGCACCAGTCTGCCCTCCCACCAGCAGTGCAGGAGAGTTCCCTTCATCTGCACATCCTCTCCGACACTTGTCTCTTGTCTTGTTAATTAGAGCCATTCTGACCAGAGTAAGGGGACATCTCCTTGTAGTTGTGATTTGCATTTCTCTGATCGCTAAGGATGTTGAGTCCCTTTCCATATGCCTGTTGGCCATCCGTATACCTTCTTTGGAGAAATCACTGCTCAGATCTTTTGCCCGCCTTTTCAATTGGGTTGTTGATGTTTTTTGCTGTTGAGATGTATGAGTTCTTTCTGTGTTTTGGATATTAACCCCTTATCCGATATACGGTTTGCAAGAATCTTCTCCCAGTTGTTAGGTTGTGTTTTGGTTTTGTGGATGGTTTCCTTTGCGGTGCAAAGGATGTTTTTTGACTTTGATGTAGTCCCGTTTGTTCATTTTGTATTTTGTTTCCCTTGCCCAGTCAGACGTGGTACTTGAAAATAGGCTGCTAAGACTGATGTCAAAGAGCACACTGCCTATGTTTGCTTGTAGACGTTGCATGGTTTCGGGTGTGACATTCAAGTGAAAGCCGAGGGAGGAGCTGCAGTTCCCGAGAGCGAGCGTAGCGGGGACCCTGCGTCCCTGTCAGCGCACCTTCCCGCTCCGCGAAGGTCCCAGCATGTGGGGCGGGCCGCAGGAGTTCTCCCAGGAGGGTGTCCCGTCGCTGTCCGCAGTCCACCGCCGGAGGGGGGGGGCGGGGCAACGGCCGGGCAGCGTCTGGCCGCGGCGCGCGCGCGCCGCTGCGCGCGAGAGAGGGAGGAGCGCGCGGCTGCTGGGCCGCCGTCCTGGGAGGCGTGGGAGGCGTCGGCGAGCCGCGCCTGCCTGCCCAGAGCCGAGCCCGGCGGAGTCCAGGCCGCGCTGTGCTGCTCTCTCCCGGGCCGGGCTCGTCCGTTCCCCCGGCGTCCGTGGACGGCGCTCCGCGTCCCCGCTGGGCACAGCAGCCCGGGCCGTGCACAGCCACGGCCGCTAGCCTGAGGAGGCCGTCCTTCAGCTCCGCTCTTCCTGCTCGCACGGAAACAACGGACGACCAGGGCGCCTGCGAAGAGGATTCCATCTGAGAGAGGTACCTGGGGGTGCGTGGGCGTGGCCTGGGGGCTGGTGGGAGGCGAGCGTGTCCCTGAGGAATAGGCTTGTGCGCCGAGAGGTGCCCGTCAGGTCGCGGGACAGCTGTGCGGCGCGGGGAGCGAGGGGGTCTCTTCGTGCGCTTGAGGCGTTCGTGGAACGGGCGGTGTGTGCCGGGCACCTGCCCAGGGGCCAGCCTGGGCATGCGGTGCCCGGGAGTCGGGCGCTGAAGCGCCAGCCGTGGTCTTGGCTTCTTGGAAGGACAGACGCGAAGTCGATAAGGACACTGGTCTCGAGGCGTTCTGAGGAGTGCGGGTCTCCCTCTTTTCGAGGCTACGTTCCGTTGGGGTTTTCACGAAGCCTGTTGTGGGCCTGAAGCTCAGGCCGGTTCAGGGGCAGTGGCCTGTCGAGGGCCACGTAAGATTTGTGTGCAGAGCCAGTGCTTTCCAAAGCCCTTGACTGTGCAGAAGTCTACCTGTTAGGGGTGCAGTGGGGGCTGTCCGGGGAGCGTTGTGAGCAGAGGTATGTGCCCCACACTTGAAAGCATGGAAGAGAAAGCGTGAGGCTGGAGGGTGCTCCGTTCGTTCCCTCCTTGCACAGAAAGTCTGGAGAGTTGACTTTGGGACAAGTCCTTCCTTTCCTCTGGTCGGTGCGTGTTCAGTGGTCTGGACACTTGGTGAGCAAGACTGACAGGCTGTTTGACGTACTGCCCTCACAGCCTGGTTGGAAAGGACAGACAGGCAGCCACCAATTACCTAGGAGATACGTAAAAGCAATTTTGTGTTGAGTGTTGAGAAAGACGGCATTTCCTGTTAGACTTGGTGACTTAGGCAGTGATGTTGAAGCTGAGAGCAGATGCCTAAAAGAAAAGGAGGACCTGGGCGGGAGAGTGTTGGGACAGGGCAAGGGAGGAGTAGGGCCTGTCAGAGGAGCTGAAAGCATGCCCTGGAGACTGGGGCCGCCGCGTAGGGACTGTAGGGTGGGGAAAAGAAAACTTTTCGATTGAGGCTGGCGCTTTCTCTAGGTTTTTGGGGACTAAGCGTGGTGATTCAGAACGTGGACTCTGGAGCCAGACTCTGTCACATGGGTCCTGGCTCTGCACCTACGGGCTGTGTGAACTTGGGCAAGTTAGTGTACCATTCTGTGTGTCAGTTTCCTGATCTGTAAAACGGGGATGATTATCATACACACTCCATAGGTGAGTGTAAAGGTGAGAGGATATTTCATATCCGTAAAGTACTTAGAGCAGTGTCTGGCCTTTAGCAGGCGTTAGTAGTGGTTGACTAAAGAAATGGCTAAATGCATACCTAACTATTCAAGGCTTGGAGGCTGTCCCTGGTGAAACGTCTGAACTTGAATGGATTACACCCAACTTTGTTTTGTTTCCTTTCCGGCTTGCAGTTGCTACTGACCGCATCTGCAGCACTGTGGAATTAGAAATAATCTCCCTGGACTTGGCTGCTCTTGGTAAAACAATCTAATGCTGTCCAAATTATCCCAGGGAAATAAAAGCCTTTTCAGTAGCATAGTAGGGTTAGGCTTATTTAATATGTATTGTTTATATTGGTTTGTTTAGTGTTTGTTGGTAACTTTGTGTTTTTTCTTTTTTTTTTTTTTTGGCAAAGCTGCTCGGTTAAAAAAAGCAGATTAGCTAGGAAATGGTTCAGACCCAGAGAAAAGTAGAGAGTCGTGTAAGCAGAGCACGCCTTTCCTTGACTCTCTGTCGAGAGCTTTTGTGATTCCAGCTGCTCTCTGCCTCAGACACGGTGCCCTCTGCGTGTGCAGTCATCTAAACAGTTCAGGTCTGGGACCGTGGAGAATCCAAGGCGGTATAGTCATGCTTTGCTTAACAGTGGGGATGAGTTCTGAGGAGTGTGTCATGGTCAGGCAATCTCGAGACTGAGCAAACACCACGGAGTTCCTAAACCTGGATGGCAGAGCCTCCTACACACCTAGGCCATATGGGACTAATCTGATGGGACCCCCGTTGTTGACTGAAACGTCCCGATGTAGGGCATGACTGGACTTCCCAACTCCAAGGGCACGGAAGTGTAGCCTGTGGGGCTTTGGAAAAGAACAGAGACGCTCAAGGCCTACTCTGGACCCACTGACTCAGAATCTACTGGGATAGGTCCCGGCTTTAAAGACCAGACGTAGTCCTCCTCTGCAGACATCTCATCAACGGTTTTTCACGCTGGGTTTTCCCTCATCTGAGAAAACAGGCCAAGAGATTGTGAGGATCCATAATTAGTGTTTTAAGACATTTGGCAGGACTCAGTGTTTTTCACGTTCTGTGATACTGGGATCTGCATCTGCACTGTAATGTGTTAAACCTTGAAATCTTGTCCAAAAGTCATGTCATTACCTAGAGAATCCTTCTGTGAATTCCAGGCAGATTGCCATCTTTCTGCTTCCGCCTCCTCACCTTGACAATGGGGAGAATAACGGTAACCTGCCTTTTGGATGTGAGGATTAAATGAGACAGTTGGTGCAAAGCAGTCGGCACAGGATCTGGCACAAAGTGAAGCCTTCAAGAAATTATGATTGCAGTAGTTTTGATTTCCCTCCAGTCGGAATACAGTTTAGTTGAAGTTAGTAGCTGTGCCACAGCTGTGTCTCAGGCTGGTGTCTGCCGCCCTGAGCTAAGCCATAAAAATGCCTGGAATAACTTTTCAAAAGCCTGTTAGCCTCTTGAGGCTCCTACACTTTTTTATTTTATTTTATTTTATTTTATTTTATTTCATTGCAGTAACAGTGGATCCTAAGGTGATATAGCTTTCAGATGTACGTTGTAATATATTTTGAATTCTGTGTAGATTACATCGTGTTCACCACCCGAAAACTAATGATAGTCCGTCACCTCACATGTGAGCCTCATCACCCCTTTGGCTCTCTCCCCTCCCCCCTCCCCCTATGGTAACCACCAATGCAATCTCCTTTGCTCTGTGTGCGTTTGTCGTTGTTTTTATCTTCTCCTTATGAGTGAGATCACACGGTGTTTGACTTTGTCCCTCTGATTTATTTCACTTCACATAATACCCTCAAGGTCCATCGACGTTGTCACAAATGGGCGGATCTCATCATTTCTTAGGGCCGAGTGGCATTCCATTGTGTATACATACCACATCTTCTTTATCCATTCTTCCCTTGATGGGCACCTAGGTTGCTTCCAAGTTTTGGCTGTTGTGAATAATGCTGCAGTGAGCCTAGGGGTGCATGTGTCCCTCTGCATTGGTGTTTTCAAGTTCTTTGGATGAATAGCCAGCAGTGGGCTAGCTGGATCATACATATGGTAGATGTGTTCTTAGTTTTCTGAGGATACTCCATCCTGCTTTCCGTAGTGGCTGCACCAGTCTGCCCTCCCACCAGCAGTGCAGGAGAGTTCCCTTCTCTGCACATCCTCTCCGACACTTGTCTCTTGTCTTGTTAATTAGAGCCATTCTGACCAGAGTAAGGGGACATCTCCTTGTAGTTGTGATTTGCATTTCTCTGATCGCTAAGGATGTTGAGTCCCTTTCCATATGCCTGTTGGCCATCCGTATACCTTCTTTGGAGAAATCACTGCTCAGATCTTTTGCCCGCCTTTTCAATTGGGTTGTTGATGTTTTTTGCTGTTGAGATGTATGAGTTCTTTCTGTGTTTTGGATATTAACCCCTTATCCGATATACGGTTTGCAAGAATCTTCTCCCAGTTGTTAGGTTGTGTTTTGGTTTTGTGGATGGTTTCCTTTGCGGTGCAGAGGATGTTTTTTGACTTTGATGTAGTCCCGTTTGTTCATTTTGTATTTTGTTTCCCTTGCCCAGTCAGACGTGGTACTTGAAAATAGGCTGCTAAGACTGATGTCAAAGAGCACACTGCCTATGTTTGCTTGTAGACGTTGCATGGTTTCGGGTGTGACATTCAAGTGAAAGCCGAGGGAGGAGGCTGCAGTTCCCCGAGAGCGAGCGTAGCGGGGACCCTGCGTCCCTGTCAGCGCACCTTCCCGCTCCGCGAAGGTCCCAAGCATGTGGGCGGGGCCGCAGGAGTTCTCCCAGGAGGGTGTCCCCGTCGCTGTCCACAGTCCACCACCGGAGGGGGGGGGGCGGGGCAACGGCCGGGCAGCGTCTGGGCGGCGGGCGCGCGCGCTGCGCGCGCGCGCGAGGAGAGGAGAGGAGCGCGCGGCTGCTGGCCGCCGTCCTGGGAGGCGTGGGAGGCGTCGGCGAGCCGCGCCTGCCTGCCCAGAGCCGAGCCCGGCGGAGTCCGGCCGCGCTGTGCTGCTCTCTCCCGGGCCGGGCTCGTCCGTTCCCCCGGCGTCCGTGGACGGCGCTCCGCGTCCCCGCTGGGCACAGCAGCCCGGGCCGTGCACAGCCACGGCCGCTAGCCTGAGGAGGCCGTCCTTCAGCTCCCGCTCTTCCTGCTCGCCGGACACGGACGACCAGGGCGCCTGCGAAGAGGATTCCATCTGAGAGAGGTACCTGGGGGGCGTGGGCGTGGGCCTGGGGGCTGGTGGGAGGCGAGCGTGTCCCTGAGGAATAGGCTTGTGCGCCGAGAGGTGCCCGTCAGGTCGCGGGACAGCTGCGCGGCGCGGGGAGCGAGGGGGTCTCTTCGTGCGCTTGAGGCGTTCGTGGAACGGGCGGTGTGTGCCGGGCACCTGCCCAGGGGCCAGCCTGGGCATGCGGTGCCCGGGAGTCGGGCGCTGAAGCACCAGCCGTGGTCTTGGCTTCTTGGAAGGACAGACGCGAAGTCGATAAGGACACTGGTCTCGAGGCGTTCTGAGGAGTGCGGGTCTCCCTCTTTTCGAGGCTACGTTCCGTTGGGGTTTTCACGAAGCCTGTTGTGGGCCTGAAGCTCAGGCCGGTTCAGGCGCAGTGGCCTGTCGAGGGCCACGTAAGATTTGTGTGCAGAGCCAGTGCTTTCCAAAGCCCTTGACTGTGCAGAAGTCTACCTGTTAGGGGTGCAGTGGGGGCTGTCCGGGGAGCGTTGTGAGCAGAGGTATGTGCCCCACACTTGAAAGCATGGAAGAGAAAGCGTGAGGCTGGAGGGTGCTCCGTTCGTTCCCTCCTTGCACAGAAAGTCTGGAGAGTTGACTTTGGGACAAGTCCTTCCTTTCCTCTGGTCGGTGCGTGTTCAGTGGTCTGGACACTTGGTGAGCAAGACTGACAGGCTGTTTGACGTACTGGCCCTCACAGCCTGGTTGGAAAGGACAGACAGGCAGCCACCAATTACCTAGGAGATACGTAAAAGCAATTTTGTGTTGAGTGTTGAGAAAGACGGCATTTCCTGTTAGACTTGGTGACTTAGGCAGTGATGTTGAAGCTGAGAGCAGATGCCTAAAAGAAAAGGAGGACCTGTGCGGGAGAGTGTTGGGACAGGGCAAGGGAGGAGTAGGGCCTGTCAGAGGAGCTGAAAGCATGCCCTGGAGACTGGGGCCGCCGCGTAGGGACTGTAGGGTGGGGAAAAGAAAACTTTTCGATTGAGGCTGGCGCTTTCTCTAGGTTTTTGGGGACTAAGCGTGGTGATTCAGAACGTGGACTCTGGAGCCAGACTCTGTCACATGGGTCCTGGCTCTGCCACCTACGGGCTGTGTGAACTTGGGCAAGATACTGTACCATTCTGTGTGTCAGTTTCCTGATCTGTAAAACGGGGATGATTATCATACACACTCCATAGGTGAGTGTAAAGGTGAGAGGATATTTCATATCCGTAAAGTACTTAGAGCAGTGTCTGGCCTTTAGCAGGCGTTAGTAGTGGTTGATTAAAGAAATGGCTAAATGCATACCTAACTATTCAAGGCTTGGAGGCTGTCCCTGGTGAAACGTGTGAACTTGAATGGATTACACCCAACTTTGTTTTGTTTCCTTTCCGGCTTGCAGTTGCTACTGACCGCATCTGCAGCACTGTGGAATTAGAAATAATCTGCCTCGACTTGGCTGCTCTTGGTCAAACAATCTAATGCTGTCCAAATTATCCCAGGGAAATAAAAGCCTTTTCAGTAGCATAGTAGGGTTAGGCTTATTTAATATGTATTGTTTATATTGGTTTGTTTAGTGTTTGTTGGTAACTTTGTGTTTTTTCTTTTTTTTTTTTTTTTGGCAAAGCTGCTCGGTTAAAAAAAGCAGATTAGCTAGGAAATGGTTCAGACCCAGAGAAAAGTAGAGAGTCGTGTAAGCAGAGCACGCCTTTCCTTGACTCTCTGTCGAGAGCTTTTGTGATTCCAGCTGCTCTCTGCCTCAGACACGGTGCCCTCTGCGTGTGCAGTCATCTAAACAGTTCAGGTCTGGGACCGTGGAGAATCCAAGGCGGTATAGTCATGCTTTGCTTAACAGTGGGGATGAGTTCTGAGGAGTGTGTCATGGTCAGGCAATCTCGAGACTGTGCAAACACCACGGAGTTCCTAAACCTGGATGGCAGAGCCTCCTACACACCTAGGCCATATGGGACTAATCTGATGGGACCCCCGTTGTTGACTGAAACGTCCCGATGTAGGGCATGACTGGACTTCCCAACTCCAAGGGCACGGAAGTGTAGCCTGTGGGGCTTTGGAAAAGAACAGAGACGCTCAAGGCCTACTCTGGACCCACTGACTCAGAATCTACTGGGATAGGTCCCGGCTTTAAAGACCAGACGTAGTCCTCCTCTGCAGACATCTCATCAACGGTTTTTCACGCTGGGTTTTCCCTCATCTGAGAAAACAGGCCAAGAGATTGTGAGGATCCATAATTAGTGTTTTAAGACATTTGGCAGGACTCAGTGTTTTTCACGTTCTGTGATACTGGGATCTGCATCTGCGCTGTAATGTGTTAAACCTTGAAATCTTGTCCAAAAGTCATGTCATGACCTAGAGAATCCTTCTGTGAATTCCAGGCAGATTGCCATCTTTCTGCTTCCGCCTCCTCACCTTGACAATGGGGAGAATAACGGTAACCTGCCTTTTGGATGTGAGGATTAAATGAGACAGTTGGTGCAAAGCAGTCGGCACAGGATCTGGCACAAAGTGAAGCCTTCAAGAAATTATGATTGCAGTAGTTTTGATTTCCCTCCAGTCGGAATACAGTTTAGTTGAAGTTAGTAGCTGTGCCACAGCTGTGTCTCAGGCTGGTGTCTGCCGCCCTGAGCTAAGCCATAAAAATCCCTGGAATAACTTTTCAAAAGCCTGTTAGCCTCTTGAGGCTCCTACACTTTTTTATTTTATTTTATTTTATTTTATTTTATTTTATTTTATTTTATTTTATTTTATTTTATTGCAGTAACAGTGGATCCTAAGATGATATAGCTTTCAGATGTACGTTGTAATATATTTTGAATTCTGTGTAGATTACATCGTGTTCACCACCCGAAAACTAATGATAGTCCGTCACCTCACATGTGAGCCTCATCACCCCTTTGGCTCTCTCCCCTCCCCCCTCCCCCTATGGTAACCACCAATGCAATCTCCTTTGCTCTGTGTGCGTTTGTCGTTGTTTTTATCTTCTCCTTATGAGTGAGATCACACGGTGTTTGACTTTGTCCCTCTGATTTATTTCACTTCACATAATACCCTCAAGGTCCATCGACGTTGTCACAAATGGGCGGATCTCATCATTTCTTAGGGCCGAGTGGCATTCCATTGTGTATACATACCACATCTTCTTTATCCATTCTTCCCTTGATGGGCACCTAGGTTGCTTCCAAGTTTTGGCTGTTGTGAATAATGCTGCAGTGAGCCTAGGGGTGCATGTGTCCCTCTGCATTGGTGTTTTCAAGTTCTTTGGATGAATAGCCAGCAGTGGGCTAGCTGGATCATACATATGGTAGATGTGTTCTTAGTTTTCTGAGGATACTCCATCCTGCTTTCCGTAGTGGCTGCACCAGTCTGCCCTCCCACCAGCAGTGCAGGAGAGTTCCCTTCTCTGCACATCCTCTCCGACACTTGTCTCTTGTCTTGTTAATTAGAGCCATTCTGACCAGAGTAAGGGGACATCTCCTTGTAGTTGTGATTTGCATTTCTCTGATCGCTAAGGATGTTGAGTCCCTTTCCATATGCCTGTTGGCCATCCGTATACCTTCTTTGGAGAAATCACTGCTCAGATCTTTTGCCCGCCTTTTCAATTGGGTTGTTGATGTTTTTTGCTGTTGAGATGTATGAGTTCTTTCTGTGTTTTGGATATTAACCCCTTATCCGATATACGGTTTGCAAGAATCTTCTCCAGTTGTTAGGTTGTGTTTTGGTTTTGTGGATGGTTTCCTTTGCGGTGCAGAGGATGTTTTTTGACTTTGATGTAGTCCCGTTTGTTCATTTTGTATTTTGTTTCCCTTGCCCAGTCAGACGTGGTACTTGAAAATAGGCTGCTAAGACTGATGTCAAAGAGCACACTGCCTATGTTTGCTTGTAGACGTTGCATGGTTTCGGGTGTGACATTCAAGTGAAAGCCGAGGGAGGAGGCTGCAGTTCCCCGAGAGCGAGCGTAGCGGGGACCCTGCGTCCCTGTCAGCGCACCTTCCCGCTCCGCGAAGGTCCCAAGCATGTGGGCGGGGCCGCAGGAGTTCTCCCAGGAGGGTGTCCCCGTCGCTGTCCGCAGTCCACCGCCGGAGGGGGGGGGGGGCGGGGCAACGGCCGGGCAGCGTCTGGGCGGCGGCGCGCGCGCGCGCGCGAGGAGAGGAGAGGAGCGCGCGGCTGCTGGGCCGCCGTCCTGGGAGGCGTGGGAGGCGTCGGCGAGCCGCGCCTGCCTGCCCAGAGCCGAGCCCGGCGGAGTCCGGCCGCGCTGTGCTGCTCTCTCCCGGGCCGGGCTCGTCCGTTCCCCCGGCGTCCGTGGACGGCGCTCCGCGTCCCCGCTGGGCACAGCAGCCCGGGCCGTGCACAGCCACGGCC
Organism: Equus caballus; assembly: GCF_041296265.1. NCBI lineage: Eukaryota > Metazoa > Chordata > Mammalia > Perissodactyla > Equidae > Equus > Equus caballus. The sequence goes on from NW_027222132.1 coordinate 11,604, forward strand.
GCTAGCCTGAGGAGGCCGTCCTTCAGCTCCCGCTCTTCCTGCTCGCCGGACACGGACGACCAGGGCGCCTGCGAAGAGGATTCCATCTGAGAGAGGTACCTGGGGGGCGTGGGCGTGGGCCTGGGGGCTGGTGGGAGGCGAGCGTGTCCCTGAGGAATAGGCTTGTGCGCCGAGAGGTGCCCGTCAGGTCGCGGGACAGCTGTGCGGCGCGGGGAGCGAGGGGGTCTCTTCGTGCGCTTGAGGCGTTCGTGAAACGGGCGGTGTGTGCCGGGCACCTGCCCAGGGGCCAGCCTGGGCATGCGGTGCCCGGGAGTCGGGCGCTGAAGCGCCAGCCGTGGTCTTGGCTTCTTGGAAGGACAGACGCGAAGTCGATAAGGACACTGGTCTCGAGGCGTTCTGAGGAGTGCGGGTCTCCCTCTTTTCGAGGCTACGTTCCGTTGGGGTTTTCACGAAGCCTGTTGTGGGCCTGAAGCTCAGGCCGGTTCAGGGGCAGTGGCCTGTCGAGGGCCACGTAAGATTTGTGTGCAGAGCCAGTGCTTTCCAAAGCCCTTGACTGTGCAGAAGTCTACCTGTTAGGGGTGCAGTGGGGGCTGTCCGGGGAGCGTTGTGAGCAGAGGTATGTGCCCCACACTTGAAAGCATGGAAGAGAAAGCGTGAGGCTGGAGGGTGCTCCGTTCGTTCCCTCCTTGCACAGAAAGTCTGGAGAGTTGACTTTGGGACAAGTCCTTCCTTTCCTCTGGTCGGTGCGTGTTCAGTGGTCTGGACACTTGGTGAGCAAGACTGACAGGCTGTTTGACGTACTGGCCCTCACAGCCTGGTTGGAAAGGACAGACAGGCAGCCACCAATTACCTAGGAGATACGTAAAAGCAATTTTGTGTTGAGTGTTGAGAAAGACGGCATTTCCTGTTAGACTTGGTGACTTAGGCAGTGATGTTGAAGCTGAGAGCAGATGCCTAAAAGAAAAGGAGGACCTGTGCGGGAGAGTGTTGGGACAGGGCAAGGGAGGAGTAGGGCCTGTCAGAGGAGCTGAAAGCATGCCCTGGAGACTGGGGCCGCCGCGTAGGGACTGTAGGGTGGGGAAAAGAAAACTTTTCGATTGAGGCTGGCGCTTTCTCTAGGTTTTTGGGGACTAAGCGTGGTGATTCAGAACGTGGACTCTGGAGCCAGACTCTGTCACATGGGTCCTGGCTCTGCCACCTACGGGCTGTGTGAACTCGGGCAAGTTACTGTACCATTCTGTGTGTCAGTTTCCTGATCTGTAAAACGGGGATGATTATCATACACACTCCATAGGTGAGTGTAAAGGTGAGAGGATATTTCATATCCGTAAAGTACTTAGAGCAGTGTCTGGCCTTTAGCAGGCGTTAGTAGTGGTTGATTAAAGAAATGGCTAAATGCATACCTAACTATTCAAGGCTTGGAGGCTGTCCCTGGTGAAACGTGTGAACTTGAATGGATTACACCCAACTTTGTTTTGTTTCCTTTCCGGCTTGCAGTTGCTACTGACCGCATCTGCAGCACTGTGGAATTAGAAATAATCTCCCTGGACTTGGCTGCTCTTGGTAAAACAATCTAATGCTGTCCAAATTATCCCAGGGAAATAAAAGCCTTTTCAGTAGCATAGTAGGGTTAGGCTTATTTAATATGTATTGTTTATATTGGTTTGTTTAGTGTTTGTTGGTAACTTTGTGTTTTTTCTTTTTTTTTTTTTTTGGCAAAGCTGCTCGGTTAAAAAAAGCAGATTAGCTAGGAAATGGTTCAGACCCAGAGAAAAGTAGAGAGTCGTGTAAGCAGAGCACGCCTTTCCTTGACTCTCTGTCGAGAGCTTTTGTGATTCCAGCTGCTCTCTGCCTCAGACACGGTGCCCTCTGCGTGTGCAGTCATCTAAACAGTTCAGGTCTGGGACCGTGGAGAATCCAAGGCGGTATAGTCATGCTTTGCTTAACAGTGGGGATGAGTTCTGAGGAGTGTGTCATGGTCAGGCAATCTCGAGACTGTGCAAACACCACGGAGTTCCTAAACCTGGATGGCAGAGCCTCCTACACACCTAGGCCATATGGGACTAATCTGATGGGACCCCCGTTGTTGACTGAAACGTCCCGAGGTAGGGCATGACCGGACTTCCCAACTCCAGGGGCACGGAAGTGTAGCCTGTGGGGCTTTGGAAAAGAACAGAGACGCTCAAGGCCTACTCTGGACCCACTGACTCAGAATCTACTGGGATAGTTCCCGGCTTTAAAGACCAGACGTAGTCCTCCTCTGCAGACATCTCCTCAACGGTTTTTCACAGTGGGTTTTCCCTCCTCTGAGAAAACAGGCCAAGAGATTGTGAGGATCCATAATTAGTGTTTTAAGACCTTTAGCAGGACTCGGTGTTTTTCACATTCTGGGATCTGCATCTCCACTGGAATGTGTGAAACCTTGAAACCTTGTCCAAAAGTCATGTCATTACCTAGGGAATCCTTCTGTGAATTGCAGGCAGATTGCCATCTTTCTGCTTCCGCCTCCTCACCTTTGCAATGGGGAGAATAACAGTAACCTACCTTTTGGATGTGAGGATTAAATGAGACAGTTGGTGTAGAGCAGTCGGTGCAGGATCTGGCACAAAGTGAAGCCTTCAATCAATTATGATGACAGTAGTCTTGATTTCCCTCCAGTCGGAATATAGTTTACTTGAAGTTGGTGGCTGTGTCACAGCTGTGTCTCAGGCTGGTGCCTGCCGCCCTGAGCTAAGCCATAAAGATCCCTGGAATAACTTTTCAAAAGCCTGTTAGCCTCTTGAGGCTCCTACACTTTTTTATTTTATTTTATTTTATTTTATTTTATTTTATTGCAGTAACAGTGGATCCTAAGATGATATAGCTTTCAGATGTACGTTGTAATATATTTTGAATTCTGTGTAGATTACATCGTGTTCACCACCCGAAAACTAATGATAGTGCGTCACCTCACATGTGAGCCTCATCACCCCTTTGGCTCTCTCCCCTCCCCCCTCCCCCTATGGTAACCACCAATGCAATCTCCTTTGCTCTGTGTGCGTTTGTCGTTGTTTTTATCTTCTCCTTATGAGTGAGATCACACGGTGTTTGACTTTGTCCCTCTGATTTATTTCACTTCACATAATACCCTCAAGGTCCATCGACGTTGTCACAAATGGGCGGATCTCATCATTTCTTAGGGCCGAGTGGCATTCCATTGTGTATACATACCACATCTTCTTTATCCATTCTTCCCTTGATGGGCACCTAGGTTGCTTCCAAGTTTTGGCTGTTGTGAATAATGCTGCAGTGAGCCTAGGGGTGCATGTGTCCCTCTGCATTGGTGTTTTCAAGTTCTTTGGATGAATAGCCAGCAGTGGGCTAGCTGGATCATACATATGGTAGATGTATTCTTAGTTTTCTGAGGATACTCCATCCTGCTTTCCGTAGTGGCTGCACCAGTCTGCCCTCCCACCAGCAGTGCAGGAGAGTTCCCTTCTCTGCACATCCTCTCCGACACTTGTCTCTTGTCTTGTTAATTAGAGCCATTCTGACCAGAGTAAGGGGACATCTCCTTGTAGTTGTGATTTGCATTTCTCTGATCGCTAAGGATGTTGAGTCCCTTTCCATATGCCTGTTGGCCATCCGTATACCTTCTTTGGAGAAATCACTGCTCAGATCTTTTGCCCGCCTTTTCAATTGGGTTGTTGATGTTTTTTGCTGTTGAGATGTATGAGTTCTTTCTGTGTTTTGGATATTAACCCCTTATCCGATATACGGTTTGCAAGAATCTTCTCCCAGTTGTTAGGTTGTGTTTTGGTTTTGTGGATGGTTTCCTTTGCGGTGCAGAGGATGTTTTTTGACTTTGATGTAGTCCCGTTTGTTCATTTTGTATTTTGTTTCCCTTGCCCAGTCAGACGTGGTACTTGAAAATAGGCTGCTAAGACTGATGTCAAAGAGCACACTGCCTATGTTTGCTTGTAGACGTTGCATGGTTTCGGGTGTGACATTCAAGTGAAAGCCGAGGGAGGAGGCTGCAGTTCCCCGAGAGCGAGCGTAGCGGGGACCCTGCGTCCCTGTCAGCGCACCTTCCCGCTCCGCGAAGGTCCCAAGCATGTGGGCGGGGCCGCAGGAGTTCTCCCAGGAGGGTGTCCCCGTCGCTGTCCGCAGTCCACCGCCGGAGGGGGGGGGCGGGGCAACGGCCGGGCAGCGTCTGGGCGGCGGCGCGCGCGCTGCGCGCGAGGAGAGGAGAGGAGCGCGCGGCTGCTGGGCCGCCGTCCTGGGAGGCGTGGGAGGCGTCGGCGAGCCGCGCCTGCCTGCCCAGAGCCGAGCCCGGCGGAGTCCAGCCGCGCTGTGCTGCTCTCTCCCGGGCCGGGCTCGTCCGTTCCCCCGGCGTCCGTGGACGGCGCTCCGCATCCCCGCTGGGCACAGCAGCCCGGGCCGTGCACAGCCACGGCCGCTAGCCTGAGGAGGCCGTCCTTCAGCTCCCGCTCTTCCTGCTCGCCGGACACGGACGACCAGGGCGCCTGCGAAGAGGATTCCATCTGAGAGAGGTACCTGGGGGGCGTGGGCGTGGGCCTGGGGGCTGGTGGGAGGCGAGCGTGTCCCTGAGGAATAGGCTTGTGCGCCGAGAGGTGCCCGTCAGGTCGCGGGACAGCTGTGCGGCGCGGGGAGCGAGGGGGTCTCTTCGTGCGCTTGAGGCGTTCGTGAAACGGGCGGTGTGTGCCGGGCACCTGCCCAGGGGCCAGCCTGGGCATGCGGTGCCCGGGAGTCGGGCGCTGAAGCGCCAGCCGTGGTCTTGGCTTCTTGGAAGGACAGACGCGAAGTCGATAAGGACACTGGTCTCGAGGCGTTCTGAGGAGTGCGGGTCTCCCTCTTTTCGAGGCTACGTTCCGTTGGGGTTTTCACGAAGCCTGTTGTGGGCCTGAAGCTCAGGCCGGTTCAGGGGCAGTGGCCTGTCGAGGGCCACGTAAGATTTGTGTGCAGAGCCAGTGCTTTCCAAAGCCCTTGACTGTGCAGAAGTCTACCTGTTAGGGGTGCAGTGGGGGCTGTCCGGGGAGCGTTGTGAGCAGAGGTATGTGCCCCACACTTGAAAGCATGGAAGAGAAAGCGTGAGGCTGGAGGGTGCTCCGTTCGTTCCCTCCTTGCACAGAAAGTCTGGAGAGTTGACTTTGGGACAAGTCCTTCCTTTCCTCTGGTCGGTGCGTGTTCAGTGGTCTGGACACTTGGTGAGCAAGACTGACAGGCTGTTTGACGTACTGGCCCTCACAGCCTGGTTGGAAAGGACAGACAGGCAGCCACCAATTACCTAGGAGATACGTAAAAGCAATTTTGTGTTGAGTGTTGAGAAAGACGGCATTTCCTGTTAGACTTGGTGACTTAGGCAGTGATGTTGAAGCTGAGAGCAGATGCCTAAAAGAAAAGGAGGACCTGTGCGGGAGAGTGTTGGGACAGGGCAAGGGAGGAGTAGGGCCTGTCAGAGGAGCTGAAAGCATGCCCTGGAGACTGGGGCCGCCGCGTAGGGACTGTAGGGTGGGGAAAAGAAAACTTTTCGATTGAGGCTGGCGCTTTCTCTAGGTTTTTGGGGACTAAGCGTGGTGATTCAGAACGTGGACTCTGGAGCCAGACTCTGTCACATGGGTCCTGGCTCTGCCACCTACGGGCTGTGTGAACTCGGGCAAGTTACTGTACCATTCTGTGTGTCAGTTTCCTGATCTGTAAAACGGGGATGATTATCATACACACTCCATAGGTGAGTGTAAAGGTGAGAGGATATTTCATATCCGTAAAGTACTTAGAGCAGTGTCTGGCCTTTAGCAGGCGTTAGTAGTGGTTGATTAAAGAAATGGCTAAATGCATACCTAACTATTCAAGGCTTGGAGGCTGTCCCTGGTGAAACGTGTGAACTTGAATGGATTACACCCAACTTTGTTTTGTTTCCTTTCCGGCTTGCAGTTGCTACTGACCGCATCTGCAGCACTGTGGAATTAGAAATAATCTCCCTGGACTTGGCTGCTCTTGGTAAAACAATCTAATGCTGTCCAAATTATCCCAGGGAAATAAAAGCCTTTTCAGTAGCATAGTAGGGTTAGGCTTATTTAATATGTATTGTTTATATTGGTTTGTTTAGTGTTTGTTGGTAACTTTGTGTTTTTTCTTTTTTTTTTTTTTTTGGCAAAGCTGCTCGGTTAAAAAAAGCAGATTAGCTAGGAAATGGTTCAGACCCAGAGAAAAGTAGAGAGTCGTGTAAGCAGAGCACGCCTTTCCTTGACTCTCTGTCGAGAGCTTTTGTGATTCCAGCTGCTCTCTGCCTCAGACACGGTGCCCTCTGCGTGTGCAGTCATCTAAACAGTTCAGGTCTGGGACCGTGGAGAATCCAAGGCGGTATAGTCATGCTTTGCTTAACAGTGGGGATGAGTTCTGAGGAGTGTGTCATGGTCAGGCAATCTCGAGACTGTGCAAACACCACGGAGTTCCTAAACCTGGATGGCAGAGCCTCCTACACACCTAGGCCATATGGGACTAATCTGATGGGACCCCCGTTGTTGACTGAAACGTCCCGAGGTAGGGCATGACCGGACTTCCCAACTCCAGGGGCACGGAAGTGTAGCCTGTGGGGCTTTGGAAAAGAACAGAGACGCTCAAGGCCTACTCTGGACCCACTGACTCAGAATCTACTGGGATAGTTCCCGGCTTTAAAGACCAGACGTAGTCCTCCTCTGCAGACATCTCCTCAACGGTTTTTCACAGTGGGTTTTCCCTCCTCTGAGAAAACAGGCCAAGAGATTGTGAGGATCCATAATTAGTGTTTTAAGACCTTTAGCAGGACTCGGTGTTTTTCACATTCTGGGATCTGCATCTCCACTGGAATGTGTGAAACCTTGAAACCTTGTCCAAAAGTCATGTCATTACCTAGGGAATCCTTCTGTGAATTGCAGGCAGATTGCCATCTTTCTGCTTCCGCCTCCTCACCTTTGCAATGGGGAGAATAACAGTAACCTACCTTTTGGATGTGAGGATTAAATGAGACAGTTGGTGTAGAGCAGTCGGTGCAGGATCTGGCACAAAGTGAAGCCTTCAATCAATTATGATGACAGTAGTCTTGATTTCCCTCCAGTCGGAATATAGTTTACTTGAAGTTGGTGGCTGTGTCACAGCTGTGTCTCAGGCTGGTGCCTGCCGCCCTGAGCTAAGCCATAAAGATCCCTGGAATAACTTTTCAAAAGCCTGTTAGCCTCTTGAGGCTCCTACACTTTTTTATTTTATTTTATTTTATTTTTATTTTATTTTATTTTATTTTATTGCAGTAACAGTGGATCCTAAGATGATATAGCTTTCAGATGTACGTTGTAATATATTTTGAATTCTGTGTAGATTACATCGTGTCACCACCCGAAAACTAATGATAGTGCGTCACCTCACATGTGAGCCTCATCACCCCTTTGGCTCTCTCCCCTCCCCCCTCCCCCTATGGTAACCACCAATGCAATCTCCTTTGCTCTGTGTGCGTTTGTCGTTGTTTTTATCTTCTCCTTATGAGTGAGATCACACGGTGTTTGACTTTGTCCCTCTGATTTATTTCACTTCACATAATACCCTCAAGGTCCATCGACGTTGTCACAAATGGGCGGATCTCATCATTTCTTAGGCCGAGTGGCATTCCATTGTGTATACATACCACATCTTCTTTATCCATTCTTCCCTTGATGGGCACCTAGGTTGCTTCCAAGTTTTGGCTGTTGTGAATAATGCTGCAGTGAGCCTAGGGGTGCATGTGTCCCTCTGCATTGGTGTTTTCAAGTTCTTTGGATGAATAGCCAGCAGTGGGCTAGCTGGATCATACATATGGTAGATGTATTCTTAGTTTTCTGAGGATACTCCATCCTGCTTTCCGTAGTGGCTGCACCAGTCTGCCCTCCCACCAGCAGTGCAGGAGAGTTCCCTTCTCTGCACATCCTCTCGACACTTGTCTCTTGTCTTGTTAATTAGAGCCATTCTGACCAGAGTAAGGGGACATCTCCTTGTAGTTGTGATTTGCATTCTCTGATCGCTAAGGATGTTGAGTCCCTTTCCATATGCCTGTTGGCCATCCGTATACCTTCTTTGGAGAATCACTGCTCAGATCTTTTGCCCGCCTTTTCAATTGGGTTGTTGATGTTTTTTGCTGTTGAGATGTATGAGTTCTTTCTGTGTTTTGGATATTAACCCCTTATCCGATATACGGTTTGCAAGAATCTTCTCCCAGTTGTTAGGTTGTGTTTTGGTTTGTGGATGGTTTCCTTTGCGGTGCAAAGGATGTTTTTTGACTTTGATGTAGTCCCGTTTGTTCATTTTGTATTTTGTTTCCTTGCCCAGTCAGACGTGGTACTTGAAAATAGGCTGCTAAGACTGATGTCAAAGAGCACACTGCCTATGTTTGCTTTAGACGTTGCATGGTTTCGGGTGTGACATTCAAGTGAAAGCCGAGGGAGGAGGCTGCAGTCCCGAGAGCTGAGCGTAGCGGGGACCCTGCGTCCCTGTCAGCGCACCTTCCGCTCCGCGAAGGTCCCAAGCATGTGGGCGGGGCCGCAGGAGTTCTCCCAGGAGGGTGTCCCCGTCGCTGTCCGCAGTCCACCGCCGGAGGGGGGGGGGGCGGGGCAACGGCCGGGCAGCGTCTGGGCGGCGGCGAGCGCTAGCTGCGCGCGAGGAGAGGAGAGGAGCGCGCGGCTGCTGGGCCGCCGTCCTGGGAGGCGTGGGAGGCGTCGGCGAGCCGGCGCCTGCCTGCCAGAGCCGAGCCCGGCGGAGTCCGGCCGCGCTGTGCTGCTCTCTCCCGGGCCGGGCTCGTCCGTTCCCCCGGCGTCCGTGGACGGCGCTCCGCGTCCCCGCTGGGCACAGCAGCCCGGGCCGTGCACAGCCACGGCCGCTAGCCTGAGGAGGCCGTCCTTCAGCTCCCGCTCTTCCTGCTCGCCGGACACGGACGACCAGGGCGCCTGCGAAGAGGATTCCATCTGAGAGAGGTACCGTGGGGGGCGTGGGCGTGGGCCTGGGGGCTGGTGGGAGGCGAGCGTGTCCCTGAGGAATAGGCTTGTGCGCCGAGAGGTGCCCCGTCAGGTCGCGGGACAGCTGTGCGGCGCGGGGAGCGAGGGGGGTCTCTTCGTGCGCTTGAGGCGTTCGTGAAACGGGGCGGTGTGTGCCGGGCACCTGCCCAGGGGCCAGCCTGGGCATGCGGTGCCCGGGAGGTCGGGCGCTGAAGCGCCAGCCGTGGTCTTGGCTTCTTGGAAGGACAGACGCGAAGTCGATAAGGACACTGGTCTCGAGGCGTTCTGAGGAGTGCGGGTCTCCCTCTTTTCGAGGCTACGTTCCGTTGGGGTTTTCACGAAGCCTGTTGTGGGCCTGAAGCTCAGGCCGGTTCAGGGGCAGTGGCCTGTCGAGGGCCACGTAAGATTGTGTGCAGAGCCAGTGCTTTCCAAAGCCCTTGACTGTGCAGAAGTCTACCTGTTAGGGGTGCAGTGGGGGCTTGTCCGGGAGCGTTGTGAGCAGAGGTATGTGCCCCACACTTGAAAGCATGGAAGAGAAAGCGTGAGGCTGGAGGGTGCTCCGTTCGTTCCCTCCTTGCACAGGAAAGTCTGGAGAGTTGACTTTGGGACAAGTCCTTCCTTTCCTCTGGTCGGTGCGTGTTCAGTGGTCTGGACACTTGGTGAGCAAGACTGACAGGCTGTTTGACGTACTGGCCCTCACAGCCTGGTTGGAAAGGACAGACAGGCAGCCACCAATTACCTAGGAGATACGTAAAAGCAATTTTGTGTTGAGTGTTGAGAAAGACGGCATTTCCTGTTAGACTGGTGACTTAGGCAGTGATGTTGAAGCTGAGAGCAGATGCCTAAAAGAAAAGGAGGACCTGGGCGGGAGAGTGTTGGGACAGGGCAAGGGAGGAGTAGGGCCTGTCAGAGGAGCTGAAAGCATGCCCTGGAGACTGGGGCCGCCGCGTAGGGACTGTAGGGTGGGGAAAAGAAAACTTTTCGATTGAGGCTGGCGCTTTCTCTAGGTTTTTGGGGACTAAGCGTGGTGATTCAGAACGTGACTCTGGAGCCAGACTCTGTCACATGGGTCCTTGGCTCTGCCACCTACGGGCTGTGTGAACTTGGGCAAGTTAGTGTACCATTCTGTGTGTCAGTTTCCTGATCTGTAAAACGGGGATGATTATCATACACACTCCATAGGTGAGTGTAAAGGTGAGAGGATATTTCATATCCGTAAAGTACTTAGAGCAGTGTCTGGCCTTTAGCAGGCGTTAGTAGTGGTTGACTAAAGAAATGGCTAAATGCATACCTAACTATTCAAGGCTTGGAGGCTGTCCCTGGTGAAACGTCTGAACTTGAATGGATTACACCCAACTTTGTTTTGTTTCCTTTCCGGCTTGAAGTTGCTACTGACCGCATCTGCAGCACTGTGGAATTAGAAATAATCTCCCTGGACTTGGCTGCTCTTGGTAAAACAATCTAATGCTGTCCAAATTATCCCAGGAAATAAAAGCCTTTTCAGTAGCATAGTAGGGTTAGGCTTATTTAATATGTATTGTTTATATTGGTTTGTTTAGTGTTTGTTGGTAACTTTGTGTTTTTTCTTTTTTTTTTTTTTTGGCAAAGCTGCTCGGTTAAAAAAAGCAGATTAGCTAGGAAATGGTTCAGACCCAGAGAAAAGTAGAGAGTCGTGTAAGCAGAGCACGCCTTGTCCTTGACTCTCTGTCGAGAGCTTTTGTGATTCCAGCTGCTCTCTGCTCAGACACGGTGCCCTCTGCGTGTGCAGTCATCTAAACAGTTCAGGTCTGGGACCGTGGAGAATCCAAGGCGGTATAGTCATGCTTTGCTTAACAGTGGGGATGAGTTCTGAGGAGTGTGTCATGGTCAGGCAATCTCGAGACTGAGCAAACACCACGGAGTTCCTAAACTGGATGGCAGAGCCTCCTACACACCTAGGCCATATGGGACTAATCTGATGGGACCCCCGTTGTTGACTGAAACGTCCCGATGTAGGGCATGACTGTACTTCCCAACTCCAAGGGCACGGAAGTGTAGCCTGTGGGGCTTTGGAAAAGAACAGAGACGCTCAAGGCCTACTCTGGACCCACTGACTCAGAATCTACTGGGATAGGTCCCGGCTTTAAGACCAGACGTAGTCCTCCTCTGCAGACATCTCATCAACGGTTTTTCACGCTGGGTTTCCCTCATCTGAGAAAACAGGCCAAGAGATTGTGAGGATCCATAATTAGTGTTTTAAGACATTTGGCAGGACTCAGTGTTTTTCCACGTCTGTGATACTGGGATCTGCATCTGCACTGTAATGTGTTAAACCTTGAAATCTTGTCCAAAAGTCATGTCATGACCTAGAGAATCCTTCTGTGAATTCCAGGCAGATTGCCATCTTTCTGCTTCCGCCTCCTCACCTTGACAATGGGGAGAATAACGGTAACCTGCCTTTTGGATGTGAGGATTAAATGAGACAGTTGGTGCAAAGCAGTCGGCACAGGATCTGGCACAAAGTGAAGCCTTCAAGAAATTATGATTGCAGTAGTTTTGATTTCCCTCCAGTCGGAATACAGTTTAGTTGAAGTTAGTAGCTGTGCCACAGCTGTGTCTCAGGCTGGTGTCTGCCGCCCTGAGCTAAGCCAAAAAACCCCTGGAATAACTTTTCAAAAGCCTGTTTAGCCTCTTGAGGCTCCTACACTTTTTATTTTATTTTATTTTATTTTATTTTATTTTATTTTATTTATTTTATTGCAGTAACAGTGGATCCTAAGATGATATAGCTTTCAGATGTACGTTGTAATATATTTTGAATTCTGTGTAGATTACATCGTGTTCACCACCCGAAAACTAATGATAGTCCGTCACCTCACAGTGAGCCTCATCACCCCTTTGGCTCTCTCCCCTCCCCCCTCCCCCTATGGTAACCACCAATGCAATCTCCTTTGCTCTGTGTGCGTTTGTCGTTGTTTTTATCTTCTCCTTATGAGTGAGATCACACGGTGTTTGACTTGTCCCTCTGATTTATTTCACTTCACATAATACCCTCAAGGTCCATCGACGTTGTCACAAATGGGCGGATCTCATCATTTCTTAGGGCCGAGTGGCATTCATTGTGTATAACATACCACATCTTCTTTATCCATTCTTCCCTTGATGGGCACCTAGGTTGCTTCCAAGTTTTGGCTGTTGTGAATAATGCTGCAGTGAGCCTAGGGGTGCATGTGTCCCTCTGCATTGGTGTTTTCAAGTTCTTTGGATGAATAGCCAGCAGTGGGCTAGCTGGATCATACATATGGTAGATGTATTCTTAGTTTTCTGAGGATACTCCATCCTGCTTTCCGTAGTGCTGCACCAGTCTGCCCTCCCACCAGCAGTGCAGGAGAGTTCCCTTCTCTGCACATCCTCTCCGACACTTGTCTCTTGTCTTGTTAATTAGAGCCATTCTGAGCAGAGTAAGGGGACATCTCCTTGTAGTTGTGATTTGCATTTCTCTGATCGCTAAGGATGTTGAGTCCCTTTCCATATGCCTGTTGGCCATCCGTATACCTTCTTTGGAGAAATCACTGCTCAGATCTTTTGCCCGCCTTTTCAATTGGGTTGTTGATGTTTTTTGCTGTTGAGATGTATGAGTTCTTTCTGTGTTTTGGATATTAACCCCTTATCCGAATACGGTTTGCAAGAATCTTCTCCCAGTTGTTAGGTTGTGTTTGGTTTTGTGGATGGTTTCCTTTGCGGTGCAGAGGATGTTTTTGACTTTGATGTAGTCCCGTTTGTTCATTTTGTATTTTGTGTCCCTTGCCCAGTCAGACGTGGTACTTGAAAATAGGCTGCTAAGACTGATGTCAAAGAGCACACTGCCTATGTTTGCTTGTAGACGTTGCATGGTTTCGGGTGTGACATTCAAGTGAAAGCCGAGGGAGGAGGCTGCAGTTCCCCGAGAGCGAGCGTAGCGGGGACCCTGCGTCCCTGTCAGCGCACCTTCCGCTCCGCGAGAGGTCCCAAGCATGTGGGCGGGGCCGCAGGAGTTCTCCAGGAGGGTGTCCCCGTCGCTGTCCGCAGTCCACCGCCGAGGGGGGGGGGCGGGGCACGCGGTCCGGGCAGCGTCTGGGTGCGGCGGCGCGCGCGCAGCGCGCGCGAGGAGAGGAGAGGAGCGCGCGGCTGCTGGGCCGCCGTCCTGGGAGGCGTGGGAGGCGTCGGCGAGCCGCGCCTGCCTGCCCAGAGCCGAGCCCGGCGGAGTCCGGCCGCGCTGTGCTGCTCTCTCCCGGGCCGGGCTCGTCCGTTCCCCCGGCGTCCGTGGACGGCGCTCCGCGTCCCCGCTGGCACAGCAGCCCGGGCCGTGCGCAAAGCCACGGCCGCTAGCCTGAGGAGGCCGTCCTTCAGCTCCCGCTCTCCTGCTCGCCGGACACGGACGACCAGGGCGCCTGCGAAGAGGAATCCATCTGAGAGAGGTACCTGGGGGGCGTGGGCGTGGGCCTGGGGCTGGTGGGAGGCGAGCGTGTCCCTGAGGAATAGGCTTGTGCGCCGAGAGGTGCCCGTCAGGTCCGCGGGACAGCTGCGCGGCGCGGGGAGCGAGGGGGTCTCTTCGTGCGCCTTGAGGCCGTTCGTGGAACGGGCGGTGTGTGCCGGGCACCTGCCCAGGGGCCAGCCTGGGCATGCGGTGTCCCGGGAGTCGGGCGCTGAAGCGCCAGCCGTGGTCTTGGCTTCTTGGAAGGACAGGACGCGAAGGTCGATAAGGACACTGGTCTCGGAGGCGTTCTGAGGAGTGCGGGTCTCCCTCTTTTCGAGGCTACGTTCCGTTGGGTTTTCACGAAGCCTTGTTGTGGGCCTGAAGCTCAGGCCGGTTCAGGGGCAGTGGCCTGTCGAGGCCACGTAAGATTTGTGTGCAGAGCCAGTGCTTTCAAAGCCCTTGACTGTGCAGAAGTCTACCTGTTAGGGGTGGCAGTGGGGGCTGTCCGGGGAGCGTTGTGAGCAGAGGTATGTGCCCCACACTTGAAAGCATGAAGAGAAAGCGTGAGGCTGGAGGGTGCTCCGTT